>NC_059366.1:5785000-6002500 GCF_019703515.2 Myxocyprinus asiaticus
AGCCGCATGGTAGGTACTACCCAAGGGGGGAGGAGTTTCTACAAACATGGTGACTGGGGCAGAGGGGCCTCTGCCCAAGGAAGACACAGTTTACTGACAGGGAAACGATTTAGCGGAAGATATCACATGGGGTCACCTACGGGGAACCAGTACATGTGGAGCACCTACCCCAGTACAGGGCCTAATTAGCACACGTACTGGGCCGGCAGCAAGTTTCTCCGCAAACTCATCTGCCACAGGGCTAAGGAGGAAAGTCATCCAGGGATCACAGCTTGGAACATGACTGGGGGTCACAAGCGCACGTCTTCACCTCAAGGGAGGGGAAAGGCACTATGTGCAAGCGGTACACCTGGCTAGCTGTCCCGGAACTTACCTGCTCATACCTGACAATACACGGGACGAAACTGGCTCAACCTGGAGATTGTAGAACCTCGCAAAGTTGTTGGGTGTTGCCCAGCCCGCTGCTCTGCAGATGTCTGCCAAAGATGCACCACTGGTCAGGGCCCAGGAGGCCGCTACACTGCTAGTAGAGTGGGCTCGTAACCCCACGGGGGGTGGCACGTCCTGAGTGTGATATGCCATCATGATGGCGTTAACGACCCAGTGGGCTATCCTCTGTTTGGAGACAGAACTTCCTTTCTGCTGTCCACCAAAGCAGACAAAGAGCTGCTCGGAGCTTCTAAAGCTCTGTGTGCGGTCCAAATAGATGCGAAAAGCCGGACACAGCAACACCAAAGCTGGGTCTGCCTCCTCCTGGGGCAGGGCTTGCAGGTTCACCACCTGATCCCTAAAAGGGGTCATGGGAACCTTGGACACATAGCCCGGTCGGGGTCTCATGATCATGTGAGAGTAACCCGGACCGAACTCCAGGCACGATTCGCTGACAGAGAACGCCTGCAGGTCCCCTCCCTCTTAATGGAAGTGAGCGAAGTCAGGAGGGCAATCTTCAAAAGGAGCTCCTTGTAGACCCCGAAGGACTACAGAGAGGTCCCACGAGAGGATGAGGTGCGGTCTGGAGGGATTCAATCTCCTAGCACCTCTCAGGAACCTGGATCAAGTTCTGCTTTCCCAAATACTTACCATCCACCGCATCGTGATGTGCTGAAATGGCAGCTACATACACCTTCAAGGTGGAGGGGGACAGCTGCCCCTCCAGCCTCTCCTGCAGGAAGGAAAGTACCGATCTGACTGAGCATCTCTGGGGGTCTTCGCATCAGGAAGAACACCACTTAGCGAACAGACACCCCTTCAAGGCATATAGGCGCCTCGTAGAGGGAGCCCTAGCCTGAGTGATCGTGTCTACCACCACGGGTGGTAGGCCACTTAGGTCTTCCGCATCCCATCCAAGGGCCAGACGTGGAGATTCCAGAGGTCTGGTCGCGGGTGCCAGATGGTGCCCCGTCCCTTAGAAAGAAGGTCCTTTCTCAGGGGAATTCGCCGGGGGGGGGGGCGGGGGGGCTGCTGTCACGAGGAGCGTGAGGTCCGAGAACCATGTCTGGGTGGGCCAGTTGGGTGCTACTAGGATGACCTGCTCCTTATCCTCCCTGACTTTGCACAGGGTCTGTGCAAGTAGGCTCACTGGGGGAAATGCGTATTTGCATAGTCCCGGGGGCCAGCTGTCTGCCAGCGCATCTATAGCAAGGGGTGCCTCGGTCAGGGCGTACCAAAGCGGGCAGTGGGAGAATTCCCGGGAAGCAAACAGGTCCTCCTGTGCTCAACCGAATCGACTCCAAATCAGCTGGACCACCTGGGGTTGGAGTCTCCACTCTCCCCTGAGCATAACCAGTCATGACAGCGCATCTGCTGTGGTGTTGAGGTCACCCGGGATGTGAGTGGCTCGCAGCGACTTGAGGCGCTGCTGACTCCGGAAGAGGAGACGGCGGGCGAGTTGTGACATGCAACGGGAGCGTAGACCACCTTGATGGTTGATGTACGCTACCATTGCCATGTTGTCCATATGGACCAACACGTGCTTGCCCTGGATCACCGGCCGGAACCTCCGCAGGGTGAGCAGTACTGCCAACAACTCAAGGCAGTTGATGTGCCAACGCAGCAGTGGGCCAGTTCTGGGAAGAAAGGGACCGGGGGTGGGGTGCGGCCGTGAGCGGTGCTCTGGGCTCAGGAACCAATCATCGAGCCACGAGGGTTCAGGGGAGAGTGGAGGGTTCCACTCTAGGCCGATGCTCGCGGCTGCCCAGGAAAGCATGTCCATCATCTCCGTGTCGGCATGAGACTGGGCGACCATACCCGAAGGAGGTAGCCCAGCCGAAGACTCCACGTCAGACTGGACGAGCGCGCTCTCCGATGCTGCTCTCGATAATGCATCGTCTTCCCGGGCCCTGAATAAGAGGTCGAACTCGCCCTTAGACAAGCTGGTGGTCTCATCCGAGAGCCCAACCGGGGCAAGCGAGCATGCTGAGGAATGGGAGGTCCGTGGGGGGTTACCCAGCAGAGGTGCTCCCACTGAAGTCCCTAAATCGCCCCCAGTGCTAACCGACCTGGCCTCATACCCGTAGGTAGAAGGACCTAGGCGGGGAGCTGGGGTGGCTTTCTTACGAAGGCAATGTTCTCGCAATGAGGACAAGACCCATCCATGAACGATGTCTCCGCATGGGCAGTGCCCAGACACGTAAGACAGCGATCGTGGCCGTCAGAAGCGGAGAGATAATGAACGCAACCAGGAATAACACACAAACGGAAAGTCATCTTTAAAAAGACGTTCTGTGTGTGCCGCTCTTTTAGGATTGAAAATATACTATTTTAGAATATACTCTTTTGTTCTGCTCTGCCAAAGCGCCCAGGGGCGTTCTCTGTACTCCACGGGTACAGAGGGGGAGAAGCCACTGAAATGCGGCATAAAATCTAGCAGTTTGAGGTGAATGGTAGGGAGAATTGAATTCAGTGCACTGAATGCAAACGCTCAGCTCTGAAGAGAAAATCTGAATGAGTGGTTGCATACCAGCTCCTTTTATACCCATATGTCCGGGGGAGTGGCATGCAAGTTCCACTCGCCAATTCCCATTGGCCTTTTTTCAAAAAGCAGAGGTGTTTGGGGCTCCCAAGAGTGATCCCTAGTGTCACTACATTCACACAACGTCGAGTGGCATCAGAAGATATGTGGCATCAAAGCAAAGCCAGATTCTGCAGCATAGAGCAGAGTAAACCACATGGTGATCAATAGTGTGTGCCCCACATTAGTGCCAGACCCATATGCATGTTCAACCACTGGGAGAAACCGTGGAACAAACCACATCCCTTAAGCAATCCAAAAGAAAGGATGACGTGGGAACCCAGATGGACATTTAAAGGCAACTGACAATGAAAGCCATCTCAACACTGTGCAGACAGACACAGAACTGAGCCTGCACAATGAACACAGAACTAAGCCTGCACACGAACCAGATAAGCCACCTGCAGAAAACTCACCAGAACTGCTGAAGTTACTCACAGCATACTTCAAGCAGAATCCACCTAAGGCCGACCATAAAGATATTTCATACTTCTCCTGTCACGACCGTGACCGACACGGCACCTGCTTATGGACCGAAAACTCAGTCATTAGCCTCAACCTCAACCACATCCTAATTCAACATGACACAAACTCAGTCATACAGCAGCTCATGACGAGTTATATACAGACATCAAGAACTGTGTGAAAGACTTCTATGAACTGTGGTTTCATCAGCACCCACAGTCACATAGAGGATCCAGATTAGCCAAGACACAAAGCGCCAATCTTCAAATGGGTCCACCGAAACCAAGTCAACAGACAAGAGCTCCAAGACTAGAAAAGGGGGGAGCTTGAAACAGTCTGACACAGTTTACAACAGTCTCACATACAGCTAAAACAGTCTGACATAGTTTGAACTGTTCTTACAACACACCTTTAACACACCCAACCACTATAGGGAAATATCAAACTGTTTTCCTCATAGATAAAGCACCCAACAATACATTAAGATACTTGAAAACCCTAGCTACCCTACACTAGGTTCATTCAAGTACACACTAAACCCTCAGATTCTTCTTCAATAGGCAAACTGCTAAAGCTATTCCAATTAGCCAACAAGAAAGTCAATGGCACTATATCAGGATTGACTCCTTATTCTTTTCATTCACAAGCCACCATGAATTCATAGAGCATTCAGAAAGCCTCGTGCAAATAAGACATTTATCCGTGATATGCCATGATAATGTGGACAAAAACAAGTCCCAACTAAATTGAAGGAGCTTACCGTGTTATGCTACACAATTAAACCATGCGGATCAATTTCCAAAAGAATGCAATCCTTCATGTTTATGACTTAGCCTTCAGTACGTCCCAAGTGAAGAGTGTCAAATGAAGCTCAATCCTTCTGGTCTTAAATGGGTACTCCTTCACCCTTGGTTCTGAAGCGCGACAGAAACAAGGCGGAAGGAATTCACCTAACTGAACTGACTATAATCGATTCAATTTCACAAACGATCTCTCGTATTCATGACGATTAACCTCAATCAAATCCAAATGACTCTTTACTGGTTTCCGAACCACTAAGGATAAAAGATGTCTCTAAAACACAAACAATCGTAGAAGACTCCAAATAGCACCAAAACATCTCAAGATGCACCTGAACACCTACTGAATAATTAATTATTTAGCTTTGATGGAGGTGTTTTTGTTGTTTGTTTGTGTTTGTCTGCTTCTTCTGTATATGTTCCAGCAATTGTCAATGCCCACATTTCAACCATTTCCGCTCAAAGGGGGGATATGTAGTATCTCATGGGCAGAAAAAAATATTAATTTCCACACTGAAGGAACTTAAGAAAAAAAAGAAGCATCATATTTACACAAAGATGGCCTAGGAGAAAATTCAGCTTGGAGCCATTAAGTCTACGGCCACGACATCTATTGAGTGTCAACCTCTTGGAAACAATGAGAGCTCTGTGGACCGTCAAGATCCTTTCCTCACACATGTTGTAAATCAGGAAATACCCCCACATTTAATGGTCATCGCCTGACACTGCCATCAAGACCATCTCTGCAAAGACACCCTAACGGCACAGGTGATGGGCAATAAAATACAGAGTTAACCCTTACCAGCTGGAGCGTTCAAATTTGGGAACAATTATTCCCATGGTTCCTGTCTCAATATCTTCGTCGTCCAATCACTGATTTTATTTCTGAAAACTGCCAGATACTCATGACAATATAAGCTAAAAGCACATATGATTGGTTAAGGGGTTACTGGGCATGAATAATAAATGTATCGTCATCAGTGTCATCCTCCATTTGCCTGAGCGGAGCCAGAGAGGATATCCCGGGAGATTACCTCCAGTGTTGGACTAACTGCTTCAAATTGAAAACTGAGGCGATCTTTCGAGGTAAGACAAGTTATTTAACATGTGTTGTCAATATTGTCTATTGAAAGTCAAAACGAAGCATTTATTTGTAGGAGTAACGCTAGTTATTTCTGGAAAAAATGACATGACCATCAGTGTTCATCGGACAGGCAGCTAGCTTCTATTTTTAAGCAAATGTCTGTAAAACTTGCTAAATAAACATTAGCTAGCAATACTATGTACACTTTTAGCTAAATATCAATCGCTTTCTTGGCCAATTTTGTCGCTTGTGGAAAATAGTCAAACCTTTTTAGTTACAAAGCATTTATTTGTGCTAGCTAGTTTTTTTCTGGAAAAAAACGTGACCGTCATCGGCGAGCCTCTTCTTTTTATCTAAAAGTTTTTTAGGCAGTTTCTGTGAAACATGCTAAATAAACATTAACTAGCAATACTATGTACATTTTTAACTAAATATCAATAACTTTTTTGCCAATTTTGTCACTTGTGAAAAATCTGCCTGAAGTAATGTGAGGCAGAGAGCAGATGCTGTTCAGACCTGGAAACTGGCCTGCTGGTTAGATAAGTTATCTAGCTTGTTGATTTTCTCATGTAATAAAAAAAATGGTAGATATCTTTCTATAATTTTACAGATAGCCTTACCCATCCATCACACAGACATGATTTTAGATTGTATGTAGCTTCCTGTTCACAAGGAAAATGTGAGAGGGCTGTCTGCAGTTGGAGATTCTGGTTAGTCTGCAAGCCTTTGGTGACTATACAGTGTATGGATTTTTGAAGAACACACTGCTGGCTACCAATTGTTGTACTTCTTTTCTGTTGTAGAGATGGATAGAGACTATGGCTCCCTGCTTTTGAGGGCATGAGCACACAGGAGGAAGATCTGCTGGACCAGGAACTACTGCAGGAAGACCCAGATCACGAGGAGATGGAGGATGAGATGGAACCTGATCCCCAGCCAAGACCATCAACTGGGTATGTATGAATGTGTATGTATTGTTTGTTTCTATTTCTCATATAACTGATACTCACAGTAACACTAAAACTGTTACTCTTATTATTTTGGGTATGGCTAGCCATTCTCGCACAGGTCCCAAGTCAGCTAGAAAGTGTAAATAATTCCCTGACCCTGATTCTTATCCCTCATACTCTGACATCGATTCACAGGCACCAAAACCTCTCCCATTTAAACCTAGCCATCCTTTCGGTATTAACTTAGGTAGCGTGCTTCAGGCTGTGCGGTCAACCTCCAATATGATGTTGTGAGAAATTTTCTTTTTCATGTCGTTTTTTACTCAGGCTGTAGTTGCTGAAATATGCAGCTTTACAAACCGTCAGGGGTGGGAACTCGTCCTAAACTGTCCGTCATATTCCAGCTACCAAGGAGCTTGGATGGAGGTGACCGCCGATGAATTTTACAAATTTCTTGGGTTGCTCATTTACATGGAGTTTTCAATTCTCCCTGATTCCCATCGTCATTGAGGAACCAAGTCACATCTGGGCACGTGGGCGAGGGGATTTATGTCGCGTGACTGCTACAAGGCTCTTTTAGCAGCTCTACATGTTGTAGACCCTACCACAGAGGATAATCAGGATGCGTTATCTTATGGACCACCTCAAACTAAAATGCCAGCAGCTCTTTCAGCCTAACCAAAATCTCGCAATAGATGAACGTATGGTCAAGTCTAAAGCTTGGTCAGGATTTAAACAATACATGAAGCCAATACTTTATCACGGATAAAGGCAAGCCTACTCATGGGGTTTTAAATTATGGGTAATTTCAACATCAGACTCGGGGTATACTCTCGACTTTAATGTTTACACAGGTAATCATGATGGGCGTGTCACTGACTTGGCCACCAAAGTATTTGAATCGTTACTGCAGCCATTCAAAGACCAGGGTAACAATGACCAGGGCCACTTATGGTTAAGTTGTTAGAAATGGGAACTAATGCCTGTGAGACATGCAGGGTGAATCGTAAACTGTTTCCTGCAGAATTTAAAGACATAAAAAAATGGGAACGCAAGACAGCTTGTAGGGATATGAGGTTGTGTTGGATTGAGGGGAATATACTTGTAATTCAATGGAAGGAAACACGTGCAGTTACATGCCTCTCCAGTTTCCACAATGCGAATGGCTCAAACGAAATTACTAGGTTTGTAAAAAATGATGGCGACTGGACAAAAGAAGTAGCCCTCCAGCCCACTGTCATCAGTGATCATAACAAAAACATGGGCGGTGTTGATAGGTCAGACCAAATGATAAAATCTTACGATGTCCTACAAAAAACTAAGAAGTGGTGGAAGACTCTTTTTTTTCACTTCATAGACATTGTCGTCGTCAATAGTTTCATATTGTTTAAGGTATGGTAACACATTCATGCAGCACCAGGGGATGAGTGTAGACTGGTGAACTTAACCCAAATAGATTTCAGAGAAACCTGGCTCGTCAGCTGGGAGGTATTGATATTCACGCAAGTTTCCCTTTGCATACACTAAAGCCTGTAGTCCCTCCTTTGTCATCACTCCACACAGCCCATGTCCCTAAATTTGAAGAGTCCTCTAAGAGATGTTGGCTATGCTATCGGAAAAGTTGGACTGAAAATAAAACTAAAGTAGCTTGTTGTATGCCGGAATGTTTTCAGTCTTGGCACTCCAGTTTCGCGAAGAGGCCTTGGTTGGGCTGTGTTTACTGGTGTTGTTGTCCTCTCCCTCCCCTCTTTTCTCCCTCTCTTCTCTCCACAGGTATTGCAGTTGTTGAATATTTATGAGTTTATATATATTCTGTTCCTGCACACTTTTATTAAAAATGTATTTACTGTAGATAGTTCAAAAGTTTGATTTTGTATGTTTTGCTATGTAATTTGTGTGTAATTCTAATGTTCCAATTAAATAAAGTGTGTGTTTTATTGAACACATAAAATGTATATTTCAGTGTTTGTGTCCTTCAATTTCAGATGCAATCTCAATTTATTATTACAGGTGCTCAAAAGGAGTATTTGACATCTTAACATTCTAAATGTTTGTTTTATTCCATTTTCCCACTAATCACTAGAATGGTCATAACTTTTAAACAATAGATTATATTTCTAATCTGTCTGCTATTCTACATTGCCCACAAAATTATGTATATTTCTTACACTCTAAGTTTCCCTCTAGCTTGTAATTAAAATGGAGTTGTCTGATGAAGTATGGTGGCTGGAGAAGATTTTTGTAAAACTGCTGTGTGAAATCTTATTGATAAAGGATGATTAGCCTTAAATAATCAAACATATATTTATATAATTTGAAAGCCCTAGTTATTCTCTTCAATATGGTACATACAGTGCAGGTGTGTGATGTTATATGAATATGAATATAATATGAATTTGGATATGAATAACATATTCTGGCACAGAATGGAATTTTCGGAATTTTGGGCTCAGGCTTTAAAGGGTTAAACAAGCTTCCCATTGTGAGATCCTCCTAAATTTCAATGAACAAAACAACGCCAATTCTATGACTCTTTATTCTGGACAATAATAAATTTTCTAGGCTCCAAATTAGTCATGAGATCCTCGTGAAACATTATTCGGCAAACAGCAGCTAAAAAGGAGTCCATGAACATTTCACACAAAGTCCCAGTACTTGTGATTTAACCCTTTAAAATGTACAGAATGCAAAATGTACACAATATCTAGCCTTGCTAGATAATTCTGAAAATGACTTTATGACCTGTGATCACTTTCATAACTCACAAATTAATGATTATTGCCTGATGTACCTTTTAAAATATGTGTAGTGATTTGTAATCACTTATAACTGTCAAATAGATGATTAAAATCTTTAATCTTGTGTTATTCATATAATTTTTTACTAAGAATGGTAATTATTCATGATAAAACACCTCATGTTTACAATTGTTGAAATTCTTTCTGCATTTCAGGAATGTTTATGTTAATTAATTTTTGATATATTCAGTTGTATCCAAGATATAAAAGTTCATTATTAAACATGCACTATTTTGAGCGGGAAATTTTTAAGAACCCTTTACACAAAGGATTGTAAATCAGCTTTGAAAAGGACAGACCAGTTGACCATGTGACTCTGAAAAGCCATGTCTGATTGGCTCAGGACACCTTTGGGGTGCGGCCAATTTCAGCTCAAAAGTTCCTACCAAGGAAGAAGTCTTTGGGGGTGGCCCCCTCTCTTCTTTGGCTCTCTTGCTTCTTCCACTTCCTCTGCAGCTCCTCAACCTCCGCACTCATGCCCTCGTGGCTTGCAGCCTCCGTGCCATGTAGAGTCCAAGGAAACTCGGGACCCGAAGTCCCGAGGAAGCCTCTCACTCTCTGCTATACAGGTCACACACATGTAACGGGAGTCGCAAGCCTTCCTTGTGGAAGGCCTCGCTTCAAAGCCTGCCTCATCATCCATCGAGACAACAACTATCCACGATCACAACAGAGTCCAAGACATCGACGGAACAAACTTTCTTCAAACACCTAAAAACCAAGCCATGCAAGGAAAAGCAATGCAAGGAAACACAATGACACACAAGTATATCTCCAGACTTTTGCTGAAAGTGCTGGTGTATAATTGAAATACTTTGGATAATCAGACTGCAAATCTATTTAGACTCAAAGAAGGATAAATGGTTCTTAAGGCATTGTCTACAGACTCCATGAAGTTAATTTTCTCTGTATTAATCGTTTCTTCCACATTCTGTCACTTTACCAACCTGTTTCATGTTTGTAATGTGTTAGATTAGTTTTTTTATGTTTAAAGTAGCAATAAAGTTTGTTTGTCTTCAAGTATTACTTGACTATGGTATATTTTGATAAATAATCTCATCACATGATTTGAAAAGATCTTGCTTCAAGGCTATACCTAAAATATGTGTGATATTATTTTCAATAAGCCGTGAGAATAATATTACTCCAATAAGTTCCCTTATTAAAGCTAATTCCTTACAATAGAAATTGTGAGTGGATACAACGAGACGTTGTATTACAATTTTAATGGTGGAGAATTTTATTCAGACAAATAATCAAATTATTTGTCATTTATATTCTTATAATGGTTGTCGAACGCGACTAATTCCATTATAAATTTCCCTACATAATAATGATGGTGATATGCTGCACTTTAATCCATACCATGTACATCTACATTAACTGAAATTCCTACATAATAATGATGTAGAATGTGGACAGTTCAATTTAATTCCTAACCCACATACTGTTCCTACACTGCTTGCAGAACTATTAACCCCTCCAAAGACGATGAGTGTCTGGTGAAGCTGGCCTCAAACCACAGGACCCACCTGAAGGAAGAAAACACCAGTGCCCTGTTGTGAGTGAGAGATAAGAGAGCCTCCTCATGGGGACCATAATTTTTAGGTTCTAGCATGTCCGTGTGGAGGTGAAGACGTGTGTGGGACCCTTCAGGGGTGCACATGCCATTTCTCTTGTCTCTTTTGTGTCCTCACTTACAGACTACCGTGGGGAATTTTGACCCCACACCTGTCTAAAATGGGGGAGTGAAGGGGAAAAATTCTAATCCCTCACTTATTCTTATTATATTAATCAATGTTCTGTTCCTCTTTTCCTAAAAGGTACAAGTAATATGTATGTAATCTGAGGAGTGACTGAGGGTCTGGCCCATGTCAGGAGTGCAGTAACAATGTTTACTCATTTAGCCCGGCCTCCAGAGAATATGCATTTTATGTTGTTGTGGCAGGGCGGAGGGCGGGGCTGGGTCGTGATTCCGCACACCTGGCCCCTAATTGGGCTGATTAGCCCGAGCAGTGCGGCAGAGAGAGAGTTACGGTGCTGTCCGTAACTCTCTCTCTCTGCCGCACTGCTCGGGCTAATCAGCCCAATTAGGGGCCGGGTGTGCAGAATCACGACCCGGCCCTGCCCTCCGCCCTGCCACAGTTGTATTACATTTATTCCATTTCTATTTCTATTTTTGTCACATAATAAATCATATACCCTATTTAACCATTTGATTATACTGAGGATTGATTAAACACAAGTAGTAATGTAAGAGAGAGAGATCGGAGTTATGATTTTTTGTTATTATCTTTGTTTTATGGTTAGTAAAAGTAACCATGACTGGACAACACATTTACCACATTATGATCTACCTCATGTCATCAATTAAATGAAACATGAATTTACTATAATAGTAGGCAACTACATGCAGCAATGGTGTGCTCTCTTGTGCTCTTTTGTGCCCTTTTGTTTCTGTCTGTGCTCTGTCCTAATGTTCCACAGATGGTGAGGCCCGGCCTTCCATCAAGGTTGGGGAGAAGGCCTCTGTTCCTGAGAAGATAACACCTACACATTGCATGTCTAAATAACTCATGCCTCTGAATTATTTACAGTTATTGTGCCCTCTCAGATGTTACTTTGCCATAGTCGAAAACAACTTCCAAGGATTTTAATTGCTCTCCGTGGTACCCCTTTGATAGAAATAAGGAGCAGCCATAACTGATAGCTAACCTCTGATATCTGACCATAAGTTTGTTTCAACCAAGAATGGACAGTCCATATTTGTTATATGTTAAAATGTTTGAAGTAATTGACCTACCAGAATGCTAGAAATTGTAGTACGATGACACCCTTAATGTAATTTCCATATGACTATAATTGCTTTGGAAGGTTTATAAAACTTCACTTCGACTTCCTATCTTTCTAACTGTTGTATCTCAGCGACTTGTGATGCCTACTGAACCTTCAGAGAACAGTCAGTAAACTCTCTCTCATTTGATTATTGCGAAACCTGACTCTGAGTTTTTATTCTTCGATATCCATTTTGAGGACCCAGCTGTCGCCCCCTGGAATAGTGTCTAATAATGCATTGGCAATGCACACTTAAGTTTCTCTAGCCAATAAAGTTTGAAAAACAATCTGAATAAATATGATTTTTTTGCTCTTTTGTAGCTTCAGAGACTTAATAAAGTTTTATTTCTGTCAGTTATGTTTCCTTTATTAGTATCAACTTCTGTCAGTTTACTCAACCTCAAGTTTCTTCACATCTGTATAAATGTATTTCTTCTGTAAAACACAAAAAGTGAATATTTGAAGAATATCTTTGGACTGCCCATCACATATACAGTAGATATATTTTATGGCAGCAGAAGACTTGAAATATATAAGATTTGTCATATGGGTGGTTTGGACATGAGGGTGAGTAAATGATGACAAAAGTTGCATTTTTGGTTGAACTGATACTTTAAATCCCTTACGAGAAATAAATAGACAAAATTGAGACAATTATTGGCATACAGTAAGAGATATATATATATATATATATATATATATATATATATATATATATATATACACACACACACACACACACAGGTGCATCTCAATAAATTAGAATGTCGTGGAAAAGTTCATTTATTTCAGTAATTCAACTCAAATGGTGAAACTCGTGTATTAAATAAATTCAATGCACACAGACTGAAGTAGTTTAAGTCTTTGGTTCTTTTAATTGTGATGATTTTGGCTCACATTTAACAAAAACCCACCAATTCACTATCTCAAAAAATTAGAATATGGTGACATTCCAATCAGCTAATCAACTCAAAACACCTGCAAAGGTTTCCTGAGCCTTCAAAATGGTCAGTTTGGTTCACTAGGCTACACAATCATGGGGAAGACTGCTGATCTGACAGTTGTCCAGAAGACAATCATTGACACCCTCCACAAACATTCATTGCCAAAGAAGCTGGCTGTTCACAGAGTGCTGTATCCAAGCATGTTAACAGAAAGTTGAGTGGAAGGAAAAAGTGTGGAAGAAAAAGATGCACAACCAACCGAGAGAACCGCAGCCTTATGATTGTCAAGCAAAATCGATACAAGAATTTGGGTGAACTTCACAAGGAATGGACTGAGGCTGGGGTCAAGGCATCAAGAGCCACCACACACAGACGTGTCAAGGAATTTGGCTACAGTTGTCATATTCCTCTTGTTAAGCCACTCCTGAACCACAGACAACATCAGAGGCGTCTTACCTGGGCTAAGGAGAAGAAGAACTGGACTGCTGCCCAGTGGTCCAAAGTCCTCTTTCCAGATGAGAAGTTTTGTATTTCATTTGGAAACCAAGGTCCTAGAGTCTGGAGGAAGGGTGGAGAAGCTCATAGCCCAAGTTGCTTGAAGTCCAGTGTTAAGTTTCCACAGTCTGTGATGATTTGGGGTGCAATGTCATCTGCTGGTGTTGGTCCATTGTGTTTTTTGAAAACCAAAGTCACTGCACCTGTTTACCAAGAAATTTTGGAGCACTTCATGCTTCCTTCTGCTGACCAGCTTTTTAAAGATGCTGATTTCATTTTCCAGCAGGATTTGGCACTTGCCCACACTGCCAAAAGCACCAAAAGTTGGTTAAATGACCATGGTGTTGGTGTGCTTGACTGGCCAGCAAACTCGCCAGACCTGAACCCCATAGAGAATCTATGGGGTATATTGTCATGAGGAAAATGAGAAACAAGAGACCAAAAAATGCAGATGAGCTGAAGGCCACTGTCAAAGAAACCTGGGCTTCCATACCACCTCAGCAGTGCCACAAACTGATCACCTCCATGCCACGCCGAATTGAGGCAGTAATTAAAGCAAAAAGGAGCCCCTACCAAGTATTGAGTACATATACAGTAAATGAACATACTTTCCAGAAGGCCAACAATTCACTAAAAATGTTTTTTTTTTATTGGTCTTATGATGTATTCTAATTTTTTGAGATAGTGAATTGGTGGGTTTTTGTTAAATGTGAGCCAAAATCATCACAATTAAAAGAACCAAAGACTTAAACTACTTCAGTCTGTGTGCATTGAATTTATTTAATACACGAGTTTCACAATTTGAGTTGAATTACTGAAATAAATGAACTTTTCCACGACATTCTAATTTATTGAGATGCACCTGTATATATATATATATATACATGGGTAGCGTAGCTCAGATAATTTGGTCTTGGAAAAAAAAACTGAGAACTGTTGAGTGATATATGAACTGCGTTTATATTGAAAAAAAATTGATTGCAGACTTTGGTATCTTGGCTGTTTGAGACATTGTTAACATCTCTTCTGAAACTCAAGTCAAAAGAGGATGAAAATCTAAGAGGCAGCAGACTTTAGAAAAAAAACCTCATTGCTGTGTAGGAAAAGGAAAAAAAAAAAGAAAGACATTCAAATTCAATAAAAGTCATTCATGAGATTTCATTTATGATTTTTTTTTTTTCTTTCTTGGGTATGCTTGTCCCTTAAATAGAATAAGTAAAATACATTACAATCAACTCTGTACAGTATACGGAGTATGGTATAATTGCAATGTTTTTTTTTTATTTTTTATTATTATTATTTTAATAAAGCCAAATATTTAAGATCTGTATTAAAGACTAGATGGCATGCCTTGATGAGTGCAAATTTTAAGTTTTTATGTATTTATTTAATGAATCTGGAACCGGAAGCGTCAGTGTGATCCATGTGTGTGTGGTTTATTTGACAAACATCAGGCAAAAACCATAGTATAAAACATTACATGGTCAAAATTCAATAAGTCAGTCCAAAAACATTAGAAGAGTGTAACAGTTCCAAACTCAGCAAGGTCAAAGCACATAAAACATTCCAGTATGAACAAACATCAATCCAAAAGGGCTAAACCAAAAACAGTAGACCATGAAACAAGAACAAGGTCCTGGAAACATGATAGACAAGGTAATCCAAACAAAGATGCTCAGAAATACAGAGTAAATTATACAAGACTTTGCAACATGGTAACAAAACTCCACATTATGGGTGCTCATCATTTCTGAAATTGTGCATCCTCGTTTCCTTTCCTGTCTTCCTTTCCTCGCTTCCTAGCTCCTTCCTCTTAGGAAATGAGGAAGGGATGCAAGGAAAGGAAACGAGGATGGAGAAATTGAAGCAAGACAGATTTGTAAAATGGAATGTCCTGCTCCCTCAAGCATCACTTCAAAGTGCTGTTCCTGCGCAGCTGAATTACCTTGAAGTGCTTGCCGTTATGTTGCTGAAACTTAATTGATATTTTAATAATAAAATCTAATAATTCAAAATGCAGTGTTAAAGTATGTGACAATTATAGTTTATTTAAGTCGCAAAGGTAAATCATGAATTAAAATTCTTATGTCAGATGTGAAGGGGGTGTGTCAGGTGCTTTAACCAAAAAGCCTTCTGCATAGGATGCTCCTGTGCTTCTTTGCTCAAGCTCCTCTGTAAGCTTCCTTTGTCCTCGGCCCTTGCGGTGCAGAAATTGATGCGTCCTTAATGATGGCAGACTTTGATCGGTTTCCAGATCACAGGCTTGAGGACGGAGAAGTGAGGAAACAAGGATGCTCAATTTGAGAAGCACCTCGAGCAAATGACCCAGAAACCGATCAAAGTCTGCCATCATGAAGGATTTAACATTCTCTAAATGCACTGTGAGTAGGCGAGGATGGAGGAAGCTTACCAAAGATGCTAGAGCGAAGAAACACAGGAGCATCTTACGTGGAAGACTTTTTGGTCAAAGCACCAGATGCATGTATGAATTCTCCTCCCCTTTACATCTGACACAACAGTTTTGCAGTAATGTTTCACCTTTGTGGTTTAAATAAACCACAATTGTCACATACTTTGAGAGTGCATCTTGAATTTTAAGTTTTCATTCTGAAAAAAATTAATCAAGTTTCAGTAACATAACGGCAAGTGCTCTGAGGTAAAGCAACTGCACAAAGATGGCGCTCTGAAGTGTCACTTGAGAAAGCGCAACATTCCATTGTACAAATACATCTTGCTTTGTTTCCTCCTTATTTCCTTTCTTGCATTCTTTTGAAAGGAAGCAAGGAAAGGAAACAAGGATGCGCAATTACAGAAATGAGAAGCACCCCCTATTTATATATTTTGAACAGAAACTAGGCAGAGAAAAACCATAGAGCAAGAGTAACATTAGTACACGGGCAAGAGTGCCCTCTGGTGTCTGGGTACAGAAATGCCCTTTTTTATTTAAGATATACTACTTGCTAGAGTTCAAAAGTTGGGTTCCAACAGTAAAAATCCTATTAATTAGGTGTGGGCAGATTGATCCTAAAGTATTGATACTTCCGATACAGATAAAGACTGATTTGTTTTTTTATATACCATGAAACCTATGGACCCTTTTCACATATCCGGGACGGAGAGCGGAAGAAGACACATAGCAGGGTAATCTTGAATGGTGGTAAATGGGAGACCACAGAAAATTAAATTTTTGCTTACCTGTTTGCTCCAACAGCAAAAGAAAAAAAAAAAAAAATCAACGATTACGCTTTCACAACTTTGCAAAAGAAGATAAAAAAATATAGAACGCTGTATTACAGCAGTAAAAAGAGAGAAAAAGGCCACATTTTCTGTCACTCCCTCATCAGATGTGTTAGACACCTCATCGCAGCTGTGGCAACTGATTTTTTTAAAATGTATTCCAGGGTAACATAATACACAGCACAATGTTATAAATTTACTCTAATTGTTTTTAAAATCTGAAATATAAAAACTTTTTTGCTACATTTACATTACTAAAGAAGGTGGAAATGCATCATAACAGGTCTGTGAAAAGGGTCCATTGCATTTCATGAGACTCAAAATAAAAAATAAAAAAACATTCTTACTCTCCTCGGATGAAGAGCAGCATTTTAAGCCTGGATTATGCTACACAACTAAACTCTGAACAGAATCTAAAAAAAAAAAAAAAAATACTAGGAATCATACACTTACTGGCTATGTAAATGGCTACAGACAAAAACTGGCCATCTTAATGGATGCCAAGTGAATGAGGATTCAAAAGTCAATCTGATTCAATCACAAACTGTGGAAGCACACACCCTCCCGTTTTAGGAGACACGTGACAGATGTAAACAAACATGGATATGTTAGAGAGCTGCGGCTGTTGTTGTTGCTCCTACTCCTTCCGAGTCACAAAATAAATGGTGTGTATTTGGGTGCAGTCTTGGGTGGAAAATAAAGATTGCGATGCCAGAGCTGAGTGGCATTAAAATTTAGCTCTGCTATGAGCACTTGTTTGCCATCTTGATTTCATCATGGTCCAGTTTCATGCACCTGTGCACTAGATTTCCATTGGCTGCTCAGCATATGACTTCAGATTTGAGCATCATACAACTACAAGATTTAATCTATAATCAGTTCTAAAATATAAAACATGTTTGATATCTTCTGACTAGATGGGATCTTTTCACTACCTCCAATATGACAACTTTGACAATTTGTTGACAACCAAGTACTTTTCAAGTAATGTTGTAACTTTTCATTCAGGGAAATTGCCAGAGCTGATTTACTGGTATTTTCTAACAAGTCATTTTCACACATGGAAATGGAAATTAAAAGGCTTTATATGTGAAAGCAATTAATAACTCATAAACCTTTAAAGACAGACTTACCGTGAGCTCTGAGGTAGTTAATTGAGGCTACATGCTTCTATTGAATCCATCAGTCCACATTGTTTCAACAGTGTTCTATTCTTGGATGAATAACACTACCCATCAATCCACCAGTCAGAAAATTGTGGCAAACAAGCTCTGCAGCTACCACCCACTCTCATAAATCAAAGCAAATGACACAATTGAGTCAGTATTCCTACCAGTGGCGATTTTAGGGGGTGGCCTGTGGTGGACTGGGCCACCCCTGAAATCTCATTGGCCACCCTGTGGCCACCCCAGAACTGATTGGTAGTTCATCGTGTTCATCAACACAAGAACGAAGAACAAATAGAAACACCTGTCAATCAAAGATGACATCTCAGGTCATTTGTTGATTTAGAGCCACACTGACCCAGGGTCAGTTTTATATTTCTGACCATTATAGTAGTGGTGGGACTGAAGCTGTGTGAGCTGATCTTTAATCAGTGGGGGGAGGGGCAGGCCACGGGTGGCCAGGCAGGTGCCGCAGGTATAATGTATAATGGTCGGTCAGAAGCACGAAGCTGACACGAGCTAGTGTCTACCTCCAAATTCCAATGAGTTGACGTCGATTTGTGGTCAAAAAGAAAGCTGTTATTTGAGAGGTATGTTCATCTAATCTATCGTTTAATTTATCCCGAATTTCCATGTGAATGTGATAACATTTTTTTCATTGTTACAGTAGCTAGGTTAAAGAGTAAGATAGACCCTACACCATATTCAGCATGTTATCTTTATATTGACATGAAATATGAAATGCCATGTTTTCTGATTTAATGACGGAGGTGTGTAAAGCTTTTTACAGATGTATATGTTCACTAGCTAAAGTTATATATATGGCTAACCTGTGTGTGAAATGGAAGGGTTTGTGCTGTGACTGTACTTTAAATCTTTACATGAGTTATTTATGAGCTCTTTATGTATTGGTCAGTTAGACCAATAAAATCTTCAAAGTTTTTATACCTTATTTGACATTTTAAATATGCAGAGGCAGGGCAAAATGCACTTAAATGCCGCAAATGATTTGACTAACTATTTTATTTGGTAATATTCAAAGTAATTGAAGCTATCAGAACATGTGGAAAATAAACCTGAGTAGACACTGTAAATAGAGTTTTGTTTTTTACTGTATTCAGAGCTCAATCTGCAATTTTGGGGTTTCCAGACAGACACCTATAAAAATTTCACACACTGATTTGTACCCAATTTAACAATATTTCTGCTGGACAGTGCAGTTATAGCTAATAAATGAATGAATAATTGAATTGAATTGATTGAATTGCGCCTCAATCAGTTATCAGCTGTACTTGTATCTTTATATGATTATACACTATACCTGATGTTATACGCAGATTAATTCTCTACAATAAGAATAGCTCTTAAAAATGTGTAACTGACTTTTCCTAAACAATTACTGATTTAAAAATGGATGTTATGTTAAAATAACCAGAGATTCCCAGAAACTGTAATAGGTTGAAATAGAACAGGAATAGAAAACTGTCAAATGTCAAAACAACAGTCTGATATTGAATACAAACAATTCAGTGAATGCTAACATGAGTTTAAGAATTCATTTATTCTACATGTGTAGATGTTGAAGCAAAGCAATGCGATATTTACACATTTTGATCATGTGCCATTCATAAAGGTTCTCCTGGTATCGCCACCCCACACTAGGTCTGTGCCCCATCTTGGCCACCCCAGTAAAAATGTCCTGGATACGCCACTGATTCCTACACTTAAACTTACTTATATTCTGAATATTTTGCAATAAACTTTAATTATATTGTTTGTATACTTATAATCAACAAATTTAAATCAGTAGTTTTATACATAGTTTTTAAATTTGATTATATCATATGCGATGCTTCATCGCAAAGCTGCATTATTCTTTAATTCCCTCATGACAGACGTTAAGCACACAGTCCTTTCCCTTTGTATTTTTTGTATGATTTTCAAACATCTTTTTATTTATTTTTAAATTTTTTAATGATTTTCAAATACCTTTTTGCTTCAAATAAAAGCTTGTAATGTTGTGATACACCTGGGAGCTGGTTGGTTTGTTTTATAGAACTCTTCAATTAATTTTTTTTTTTTTTTTTTTTTTTTTAAATCCCTATGGGGTAAAAAAATCACAAATGAATGGGAAAAATACTTCTGAAACCAAGATGGCTAAAAAGTAGGCGGGCACAGTTGTTCTCTATTGGAAGTCAGAGGCTCCCTAGTTACCTGTTTGAATACAGTTGTTATATTAGCATTTCTGTTGATGATGCTAGTGATGCAGAAATTACACACTTCATCTTTACCTTCAATGGAATGTGAGTCTTTGAAGATGAAAAATGACAGTGTAATCCAATGTTTTTTTGGGAATTTCCTGACACAAGGAAAAAAGGAAGGCATGAGGAGCATTCAGCTGTTCTTTAAGGAGAAAGTGATGGCAGTGCTCTGATTTATTGTGTTAAAAGCTGAGGCAGCAGACCAGAACACTAGATGTTCAATGACTCTAGAGATTACTGCTACACTGTGTTCTCACTGTGTTCCCTCACTGAATCACAACTGATGGACTCTGAGAGCTCTGGCATCAAATGTCTGGAACAGACTGAAAATAATCATCATGCTCATAAAGCTGCTGCAAGCATACTACCTGGATTCATAATGGGTGGGTGGACTGGAGCTTATGGCTTCTATCAAAGTGCTCTAATGGCTTGAGAAGCAAAGTGTTTGAACCTGATATGTCAGATCTGTTGAGTCAAACTCCTCATGGTGTTACATCACAAATCATATTCTTAAAACATGTTTGAATAACCCATAAAAATAAATTTATTTTATTTGTTTCAGACAACCCATTATTCCTGTGTGTTCATAGATAATCATTATTTATTCTTTGATATTTATCAGATTTAGAAACATTTATACGATTTTTGTTGTTGTTGTTGGCCTTTTTTATTATTTATAAGAATACCCACACTGTATATGAGCAAGCACAACTCTGCAAACTTAAAATGCCTGTCATTCACTAAGTTCTTCATATCCTTTGCATGTTTGTTTATAAAATATTTTGGTTTCTTTTTTATCCTGCTTTCAGATATCAAAAGAGTGCAACAGTGCCCGCCCCCACTTTTTGGTTTCTGAAGTATTTTTCCCATTCATTTTTTTCCAAAGGGATTTTATATAATCCTTCATAAAATGTTCCAAGCCATGAACCAAAACAACCAGCTCTGAGGTGAATAAAAACATTAGACATTTTGATTTGAAGAAAAATGAATCTGAAAATCAGACAAAAAGCAAAGGTACAAGACTGCACTTAATGTCTTTCATGAGGGAATGAACTACACTCCCATAAAGTACTTCAAATGAAGTTCAGTTAGGACACCACTTGGAGTAGTTTATAAAATATTTTATTAATGTAAATGACATTGGAGAAGATTTGGTTTTGGAAGACTAGATCTGCTTTTCGCATGCTGCTGCTGCTAGACCGGTGAACCTGGGGAGGAGGAGGGTAAATACTTTGCAAGGCCGCGCTGCTGGACTTAAGTGATGGGAAGATCGGACCATTTTACTGACTTGGATCTTTCAATCTCTTTCAGCAAAATGAACAAATTTTCATTCGTCATTTCATTCATTTTTTACATGATAACCTCATGGGCTCTGGAGGAAACAGAATTGATTAGTTCACCTCCCAAATGGGTCATAAATTAGTCATGATTAATTCTTTTCATGTATTTACTGCAGGAAGTTTTTAAAATATACACTATATGGCCAAATGTTTGTGGACACCCCCTTCTAATTAACGAATTTGGTTACTCCATTAAATCCAGTAAAGAAAAATCTTAATGTTTCTTTATGTAATGGCTTGGGCTTTGTGTGCTTCCAAATTTGTGGCAACTGTTTGGGGATAGCCCTTTTCTGTTCCAGCATGACAATGCCCCTGTGAACAAAGTGAGGTCCATAAAGAAATGGTTTACTGTGTCTGGCGTGGAAGAAATTGACTGGCCTGCACAAAGCCCAGACCTGAACCCCACTGATCACTTTTGGGGTGAACTGGAACAGCAACTGTAAGTCAGGCCCCATCGACCAACATCAGTTCCTGACCTCACTGATAGCCTTGTGTCTGAATGAGAGCAAATCCCTGCAGCCATGTTACTACATACAGTATAGTGGAAAGCCTTCCCAAAAGAGTGGAAGCTGTTATAACAGCAAAGGGGGAAATTGATGCCTAAGGTTTTGAAATCAAATGTTCATCAAGCACATATGGTGTCCACAAACTTTTGGCCATATAGTGTATTTCCTGCCACGTCTAAAGTTGAAGTAAAATGGTCTTAGATAACTATCAGTAAATTCAAAGGAAAATTCTTTAAGGCAAACTTGATTTAGGTCTACAGTTCACAAAAAGAAAAAAAGGAGGACATAAATCATACAAAAAGGGGATGAATCATGAAGGAAAAATAAATTACAGTTAATTCAAAATCAATTCAATAGTCAAGAAAATAATATGGGGTTTCCTCATAGCTTTTGTAGTCAATGATATTTTCAGAAGAAAAAATAAAAGTTGTAAATCCATTAGCCTATATGTAAGCCGGTGGGTTGAAAATAATCACCACAGGATAAAATAAAATATCTTTTGGTGTTTAATTCTGGAAGCTGTTTAATAAAAACCAGAAAAAACGTCTTGGTCCTGATGGAGGGAATTAGACGTTGTATCGATGTAGTGACACAAGGCGTTCGATCTTGAGAGCCCCAATCACCTTTGCTTAAAATAGAAAAGGCCAATGAAAATTGGCAAGTGGAATTTGGATGCCACTCTCCACCCCTGACATATGGGTATAAAAGGAGATGGCGTGCATCACTCATTCAGATTTATGCTGAGAAGCCGATAGAGAGTCCCGGCCATGTCGATATAGTGACACTAGGGGTTCCTATAGGAAACGCTGCAGGCACTGAACCACGTCACAAGGTACGGAAGGGTGGACACGGGCAAGCTGCTGCGTGCATCGCAGCAATCGCTCAACCATGTCGTGACCTTCCAGCGAGTTAGGTATGGTGTCTCCCTAGTCCCATTAAGGGGGGTGGAGACATTTATCCAAGGAGGCTACAGGCGGTGTCTTAACTGATTGTTGTTAAGCAATGTCCCGCCGAGCACTTTTCTAGATTAGCGCTGGGAAGTGCTCTTCCCTCTCCAGGAAGGAGAGCACTACAGAGACCACATCCTGACGAAGGGAGTTAGCATGTGGAGAATACCTCACATGGACTTACCAACGGGGAAGTTTACATATGGAATGATACCACAGGAGGACTCTATCTATAAAGAGGGTACACAGCACAGTGGCTGAGGCAGAGAAAGATTTGACGAGGGGAAACACAGGGTTCACCTAAGGGGAACCGAACAGTGGAAACTCATCATACGGGATTACCAAGGGGGAATCACCACGCATGGAGCACTGAGCCCGAGCACACAGGCTCACCTGAAAAGGTGAATACCATGAGTACTGGGCCTGGTGGCATCACTCCTCCGCCGAGTTTGTCACCTGAACAGCGCTAAAGAATTAAAGAGGCGTCCGGAGTTCGCCGGAACAGGGAACTGTTGTGGACAAAAAGCACACATTATCACCTTTGAAAAAGGGGAAAGGCGCAATGCAAGCGGTACACCCAACCGGCTGCCCGGTCTACCTGCTGTTATGCATAACACTCAGGTCAAAACCGGGTCTATGCGTAGGTTATAAAACCTCGCAAAGGTATTGGGTGTAGCCCAACTCGCAGCTCTGCATATGTCTGCAAGAGAGGCCCCCCTTGCCAGTGCCCAGAAGGACGCAACACCTCTAGTGGAGTGCGCCAGGACTCCCAAGTGGCACGGCAAGTCCTGAGACTGGTATGTGAGGAAAATGGCATCCACAATCCAATGGACTAATCACTGCTTGGAGACAGCTTTCCCCTTCTGCTGTCCTCCAAAACAGACAAAGAGCTGCTCCGAGTGTCTAAAGCTCTGCGTGCTGTCCAGATAGATGCGCAGAGTGTGAACTGGATACAGCAACAACAAGGCAGCACAGACCCGACGGCGCATCTCTGTGGGTCTTCCCCACGGGAAGAACACCAGTATGCAAAAAGACAGCACTTCAAGGCATACAGCCGCCTCGTAGAGGGGGCCCTGGCATGAGTGATCATGTCAACCACTACTGGCGGAAGACCTACCAGGAGCCAGACGTGGAGATTCCTGAGGTCCGGCTGCGGATGCTGGAGCGTGCTATTTCCCTGAGTGAGATGGTCCTGCCTCAGGGGAATGCACCAGGGAGGTGCTACTGTCAGGAGCATCAGATCCGAGAACCAAGTCCGGTTGGGCCAGTACGGCGCAACGAACAGGACTTTCTGCTCATCCTCCCTGACTTTGTACAGAGTTTGTGCAATGAGGCTCACAGGAGGAAATGCATACTTGCGTAGCCCCCGAGGCCAGCTGTTCACCAAGGCAAGAAGCTCTTGTGCAACTCAGCTACTGGGACGGGCTCTATTGCTCCCTTCGCCAGAAGGGTGGCAACTTCCACCCGGAGGCACCCTCACCCTGCACCGTGGTGGAGAGAATGCCACTTAACCTGGGCAGGCGGTTGGCAAACTGGATCGCATAGCCGAGGCAAACTGTCCTGATGAATCGTCTTTTACTGACCATGTGGGTGCCGAGGCCCAGAGGGCACTCGGCGATGTTATACTCACCATGCGACCGGTCAGGAGTAGTCGCCTCATCCCTGGTCGGGCCATGTCAGGACTGCCTCGAAGCCTGTCTGGGGTTTTTGGGGGCCGGCTGATGGGCAGGTGGAGCCGACTTCCCGCGGGAAGATCTTTTTCTCTGAGGCCGGCATTGGGCTCCAATGGTACAGGAGCCAGTGCCGGCACCACAGAGGAATGGCTCTGGCGAGAAGCAGACAGGATGCGGGACCTTGGTGGCCCGGAGGCAGCCGGGTCATGCCGTGGCAGGATGTGTTTAATTGCCACAGTCTGCTTCCTCACCGTCGAGAACTGATGGGTGAAATCCTCGATGGTGTTGACAAAAAGCCCCCCTTGGGAGATGGGTGAATCAAGAAAGCGGACTTTCTCGGCATCTCGCATCTCTGCAAGGTTGAGCCACAGGTGCCACTCTTGGACCACAAGCATGGACATCGTCTGGCCCAGGGCACGCCCCGCAAACTTCGTCGCTCGTAAGGCGAGGTCGGTCGCAGTTCCTGCATCAGCCCTGGGTTGGTCCTACCCTCATGCAGATCTTTTAGCCCCGGCACCACAGGGTGCCATGCAGGTGGAGTCGACTTCCCACGGGAGGATCTTTTTCTCTGAGGCCGGCATGTGGGCTCCGATGGTACAGGAGCCGGGCCGGCACTGCAGGGGAATGGTTCTGGCGAGAAGCAGACGGGGTGCAGGATCTCGGTGGCCTGAAGGCGGCTGGGTCGCGCTGCAGCAGGATGTGTTTAATTGCCTTGGTCTGCTTCTCTGCTTTCTCACCATTGAGAACTGATGGGCGAAATCCTCAACGGTGTCACCAAAAAGCCCCCCTTGGGAGATGGGTGCATCAAGAAAGCGAACTTTCTCGGCATCTCGCATCTCTACAATTTTGAGCCACAGGTGCCGCTCTTGGACCATAAGCGTGGACATCGTCCAAACCAGGGCGGGCACCGTGACCTTCGTTGCATGTAAGGCGAGGTCAGTCGCAGTTCCTGCATCAGCCCCGGGTTGGTCCTACCCTCATGCAGATCTTTTAGCACCTTGGCCTGGTGGACCTGCAGGATGGCCATGGCATGCAGGGCGGAAGTGGCCTGACCCACGGCCTTGTAAGCCTTCATCATTAAAAAGGAAGAGAACTTACAGGCCTTGGAAGGGAGCCTTGGTCAGTCATGCCAGGTGGCTGCACCCTGCGGGCATAAATGCAGAACAGCATGCTCTACCTGGGGGAGCTTGACATATCCCTTAGCCACTATGCCGTTGAGGGTAGTCAGAGTGGACGAGCCCGCGAAGCATGTACGGGCAGTAAAATGTGATATTTACCCAAGTAATTCTCAGATGATGAACAAAACCGGGAGCTCTCTTGCATCACGTATGCTCTTACGTCTCTAACATGAGAGAGTGCCAGAAAGCAGGTGTCGCAAAACTCCGGTGTTGCAAAACGTCATGGTTACTTGTGTAACCTCCGTTCCCTGATGGAGGGAACGATACGTTGTGTCGATGTAGTGACACTAGGGGTCACTCTTGGGAGCCTGAGACATCTCTGGTCTTTGATAAAAGGCCAATGGAAATTGGCGAGTAGTATTTGCATGCCACTCCCCCGGACATATGGGTATAAAAGGAGCTGGTATGCAACCACTCATTCAGGTTTTATGCTGAGGAGCCGATATAAGGTCCGGCCATTTCAGCAGGTAGTTCAGCATTGTGGCAGGAGGGACACAAATCTCGTTACCTCCATCAGGGAAAGGGGAAGACACCACGGAGACCACACCTCGCCCAAGAGAGGGGGGGATATTTAAGTGGAAAAATACGTCACATGGTCTTTCCAACCATGTGGAGAGTCTTCAAGGTAGATCCTGCCCAATGGGGGAGGAGTTACTACAAACTTGGAGACTGGGGCAGAGGGGCTCTGCCCAAGGAAGACGCAGTTTGCCAACAGGGAAACGAATTAGCGGAAGATATATATCGCATGGGGTTAGTCTTACAGGGAACCGCCATATGTGGAGCACCTACCCCAGAACAGGGCTTTTAGCACATGTACTGGGCCGGCAGCGAATCTCTCCGAAAACTCAACTGCCACAGGGCTCAGAGGAAGTCAACCAGGGAACAAACTTGTGAACACTACTGGGAATTAATGGCGCACGTCTTCAGCTCAAAAGGAGGTGGAAGGCGCTATGTGCAAGCGATGCACCCGGCCGGCTATCCCGGGCTTATCCGCTTGTGTTGCGTGCCACTACCTGGGACGAAACCGGTTCCACTCGGAGGTTGTAGAACCTTGCAAAGGTGTTGGGTGTTGCCTAGCCCGCTGCTCTGCAAATGTCTGTTAGAGAGGCACCCCTGTCCAGGGCCCAGGGATCCGCTACACCCCTGGTAGAATGGGCTCATAGCCCTACCGGGGTTGGCATGTCCTGGGCGAGATATGCCATAGTTATGGCGTCAATGAGCCAGTGGGCGATCCTCTGCTTGGAGACAGTGCTTCCTTTCCGCTGTGCACCAAAGCAGACAAAGAGCTGCTCAGAGATTCTAAAGCTCTGCGTGTGATCCAAATAGATGCGTAAAGCATGCACCGGACACAGCGACGACAGGGCTGGGTCTGCCTCCTCCTGGGGCAACGCTTGCAGGTTCACCACCTGGTCCCTAAAAGGGGTGGTGGGAACCTTGGGCACATAGCCCGGTCGGGGTCTCAGGATCACGTGAGAGTAACCCAGACCGAACTCCAGGCACGTTTCGCTGACAGAGAACTCTTGCAGGTCACCTACCCTCTTGATGGAAGTGAGCGCAGTCAGGAGGGCAGTCTTCA
This sequence comes from Myxocyprinus asiaticus, assembly GCF_019703515.2. NCBI lineage: Eukaryota > Metazoa > Chordata > Actinopteri > Cypriniformes > Catostomidae > Myxocyprinus > Myxocyprinus asiaticus. The sequence continues at coordinate 5,812,266 of NC_059366.1, forward strand.
AGGAGAGTGTCTTAAGCTCGGCTGACTGCAAAGGCTCAAAGGGGGCTCTCTGTAGACCCTGAAGAACTACAGAAAGGTCCCATGAGGGAACGAGGCACGGTCTGGAGGGATTCAGCATCCTGGCGCCTCTTAGGAACCTGATGATCAGGTCGTGTTTCCCTAAGGGCTTACTGTCGACTGCATCATGGTGTGCTTATATGGCGGCAACGTACACCTTCAAGGTGGAAGGGGACAGCCTCCCTTCCAACCTCTCCTGCACTGATCCGACTGCGCATATCTGGGGGTCTTCACATCGGGAAGAACACCACTTAGTGAACAGACGCCACTTAAAGGCATACAGGCACCTCGTAGAGGGGGCCCTAGCCTGAGTGATCATGTCTATCACCGCGTCCCATCCAGGGGCCAGACATGGAGATTCCAGAGGTCTGGTCGTGGGTGCCAGAGGGTGCTCCGTCCCTGAGAAAGAAGGTCCTTGCTCAGGGGAATTTGCCAGGGGGTAGCTGTCATGAGGAGTGTGAGGTCCAAGCACCATGTCTGGGTGGGCCAGTAGGGTGCTACCAGGACGACCTGCTCCACATCCTCCCTGACTTTGCACAGGGTCTGTGCAAGCAGGCTCACTGGGGGAAACGCATATTTGCGCAGGCCAGGGGGCCAGCTGTGTGCCAGCGCATCTATGCCGAGGGGGTCCTCGGTCAGGGCATACCAGAGCGGGCAGTGGGGAGGATTCTTGGGAAGCGAACAGGTGCACCTGTGCCTGTCGAATCGACTCCAAATCAGCTGGAACACCTGAGGGTGGAGTCTCCACTCTCCCCTGAGTTTAACCTGTCGTGACAGTGCGTCCACTGTAGTCTTCAGCTTGCCCGGGATGTGAGTGGCTTGCAGCGACTTGAAATGCTGCTGACTCCAGAGGAGGAGTTGGCGAACGAGTTGTGACATACAACGAGAGCGCAGACTGCCTTGGCGGTTGACATATGCTACCATTGTCGTGTTGTCTGTCAGTGCAGAGGGGCAGAAGCCACTGAAATGCGCCGTCAGATCCAGCAGAGGTGAATGAACAGTCATGGGAATTCAGCTCAGTTGGCGTGACCGTTTGGCTCCGAAGAGAAAATCTGAATGAGTGGTTGCATACCAGCTCCTTTTATACCCGTATGTCTGGGGGAGTGGCATGCAAATACCACTCGCCAATTTCCATTGGCCTTTTATCAAAGACCAGAGGTGTCTCGGGCTCCCAAGAGTGACCCCTAGTGTCACTACGTCGACACAACATCGAGTGAGTGACAGATAGGGAACTCGAGTACTTAAAGGAATCATGTCCAATTTATGACTAGAGTTAAATTACATAGAATTTCTCCACTTGGCTGCATATAAATAGTTAGGACTGGGCTGAATTTAAGGCATGTTACTTTATGAATGTGATTTTTCATATCATACCGTTAAAGTTTAAAGCTTTAACTAACACTTATTACCAGATTCAATGGTATGGAAAAGAACCATCATGACAGAAATATTCACAAATTTATAAATTGCACAAATTTCTGAAACATGTACAGAGCCAATGCGGCTGTCACATGTTAAATGAACAAAAGTACCTATAGACCGAGTCGGGAGGTGAACTAATAATTTCTGTTTCCTGTACAGAGCTTATGGCTACCTATGTGGCTGTCATTTGTCAAATGAATTAAAGACTCATACCCAAAGACTTGTAAGGTGAACTAATCATTTCTGTTTATTGTACAGAGCCTGCGTCAAATGAACAAAACATGAACACAGATTTTGTGCATTTGCGGCCATGACAAAACTAACGCATTACTCTCTGACATTACTCGTTCTTCCGAGTCATACAAAAAATTTGTTTAAAATGAAGGAATCGTTCATGAACGACCCATCACTACTGGACTTGAGTCGAAGCTGTTGTGGTGAGTACCATTGTAATTGCTTGATTGGTTTGAGATGTGTCGTGAACTTAACCTATCGGCCTGTGCCATGTAGAGTTTCCTACTGGACTTAAAAGGGCATTTATTGAATAAAGAATGACAGAAAAACATAAAACTATTGATTTAAAGTTAATAAGTATAGAAACTATATATTTTAATTTATTGCAAAATATTCAGATAAATACAAATATACAAGTAGTCTGAGAGTGTAGGGAGAACAACTTGATTGCATCATTCACAGTGTAAACAGAGAACAGACTTCAGCAGAAGCATGTACCATCGATTAACAACCCTGGAGCTCATGGTAGGTCTGTCTTTAAAGGTTTTAAGTTATCGTTAAAGATCAATTAGCCTGTATGGAAAAAACAAATAGGATTTTTACTTCCAGAACCAGACTGTTGCACTCTATCCACCTTTTTCTTGTATGTGGAAGAGTTCCACGATCCGCCTGTTTTCACTAGCATCAGGCATTTTCACCCTTGACAGCCATTTAAAAGTAGCCATACATAATGTAAAAACATTTTGTTGTTTTTTTGCAAACAACATAAACATCGCAAATATTTTATAATATTATTTATTATTTTATAATATAAAAGTATTTAACCAGTGACCATTTCTTGGAAGGCTCTTAGACTAAATAGACTAATATATTTGTCTGTCAAATATATTTGGCACAAATGGTTTCTATGATCAACTTAGGCTTACGATTCTTTCGGGAAATGCAGCCCAAAATAGTTGCTAGTGAAGGGCTTAGGATTATAAATGTTCTTGTTGTGCCATCAGCCAATCAGCATTGTCAGGACGTAATTTTCCTGCAGCTTCCGGGCAATTAGTCACATGGTATTTACTTCCAAGCCCAAGACTGAGTGCGTATATGAGCAAAGATGGCAGCATGCAGGTCATGTACTTCCAGGGGGTTGTGCATCTCACCCCAGATCATATTGCCAAGTAGAAAGCATACACATTGGAATAAGATAGTGGTTAGGGTCGGATCTAAGCAATGCATGTAAGAAATTTTCCATAGACCAAGAGTGAATATATGAAATGCCCTTACCAGGTGGTTTTTATTAACCTCCAGTTCGCCTAAATGACCGATATGTAAACTCTGCACGTCTGTCTCGGGTGATTGAGTGGAGCTTTGAAAAGGCTTCCAAGAGTGCAATGTATAAATAAAAGAAGACAACTGAGTGTCTGCCTGATTTCATGGCTGCCAGTGTGTTCTGACAAGTGTGAAGGAACTCAAGGAACAGGTTGAGTTCTTACTAACACAGAAGTTGGATATAAATATGATGTGAAGTGCTCATATCACACACATGTTGCATGGGATAGCAGAGTCACTATCAGCACTATCCACTGTCATTGGATTGAAAATAGGGAGCAGGACATTCTTCAAAAATTCTCTCCTTGAAGATAGAACATCATACCAGTTTGAAATGACATGAAGATGATTTCATCATGACAGATTTGTATTTTTGGTAAACCATTCCTTTTATGCCAAGTGCCTCAGACAAAACTCTAGTAATTTTAAAAGATTTGAAGCCACTAAACTGGCAAACTCTGGAACATCCATTGATTAGTTCTTCGTCAAAAAGTGCTCATTATATCAACCCTGTCATCTGGCTGTTAACATGACAGAAAGTTGCAAAGCACCAGCCAGTCAGATTGGAACTTTTGATTTCTGCCAGCCCTTGCCATTTTTGTGTTGAATATGCAGTGCTGTGGATTACTTCTGAAATGTAATCAGGTACTGATTACACATTTACTTAAATTGTAATCTGTTAAATAATTGTTTATATTATACTTTTAGGTAATCTAATCTGGTTACTTTAGAATTTCTTTTGGATTACCCATTGCACATTTTGATGAAAATCTAACCATTAATTTTAAATGTATTAAGTACCAACTAACTCTCTTTTCATTAAACATTAGTAAATATAAAATAAAAGGGATACTTGCTATTTGTTAGTTGCTGAGTAAAAAAAAAGTGCTAAAAGGGTCATAAAATATAATGTTACTCAAGATAGAAGACAATGACAACATGCTTGTATTTTACTTTTAAAATAATTATTGTTATTTAGGAAATAAGGAATAGGGATTTAACTTTTTATTATCTAATATCCAATAATAAGAGAATGTTTCTAGATATGATGTACAAATGTCTCTAAAATGTATACAAAATGTACCTCATGTGCACATATTTCAGGCTCTGGTTCAGACCACTCGTTTAAAATTTAGTAATCTTAAATTAGACACTACTGTAGTTATTGCCTTTGCATGATTGGTGATGTAATCAAGAATGTAATCATGTAATCCATAAAAATGTAACTGTAATTTGATTACACACATTATAAAATGCAATGAAAGACAAATACAAGTACTCAATTTTTGTAATCTGGTTATGTAATCCAGATTGAATGTAACCTGTTACTACCCAGCACTGCCAGTATGCATGAGATGGTCAGGGAACAGTTTGTGGGTTGTCCATGGGTGTGCCGCGTAAGGCTGAAACTAGTTACACCTTTATAATCTTGGCGTATGCGGGAAATCATAGGCCTATTTTCGGGGTATTTATTGCCTCCGACATCCTGTCGCTCGCAGCAATTATAGTAGTATCATTTCTATTACTGAAAGTGTCACTGAATTGAAATGCTAATTGCTGCTCACAGTTCAATGTTTCTGCCAAGCTCTAAGCGTCTCTTCTGACCTACATGAAAATAGAAAGGCTCTTAAATCTGTCAATTAAAGCAGTGCATGTATATAATTTATGATATTGAGAAAATGTTACCTTCTTAGCTCTAACTGGGTTTTAAGCCATTAAGTGTCATTATTTAGTATTCATTAGCAAGTGGCATAAGTATTAACCAAGTGGAGAACTGCAATGAAAATTGAACAAATTGAGCAATTTTGTTATACAAGGTAATGTTTTTAGCTCCATCCATTCAATATCATGTAACAAATGCAGCATGTTTGGACATTATTATTCATATATATGGGACTGTACAGATGAATGGCGAGTTAAGTTTGCTAGTGCATTTGGCAGTAATACAACTCTAAAGCTCTCTAATAGACTAAGCAGCACAAATCAGCATGATATTACAAAACCTGTTTCTTTTTGTTTTTGTTTTTTTTAAGCATACAATGGAGAACAACACATTATGTATCACTACAATGAAACTATTTAAAATTTGTTCTTACTCTTCTCCAGATGCACTGTCCTATTTGCATTCAATTGACATATTAGAGAGAGAGCCTCTCTGTATTCCAGACACACTCACAGCAAACTATGCCCAAAACAAACCCATAGAGACACACCCAAGCTGTGTCTGTTCATTATACCTCTATATGCTATGCTAAAGCACAAATACTGGCAATTGTCATTTTAACTTGAATAACATATGGGGCTCTATTTTCATGACTAATCTATGCACAGCGCCAGTGTGCTACGTCTTATCCAATTTTCGTACAAGAGCAAAGCGCAAGTGGGCGTGGGTTGGAGCATTTGCGCTATCTGTGGGTGTCAAGTCTGCACACAAACTGTGAGGGTATTGAATGTAAATGAAGTGGCACAAAGCGCAATTTGCTTTTTTTTCACTGAGAAACAGGTCATTGTGCCAAGACGTTTCAGAAGCATGTCTATTTTTTCATCAAAAAGTCTAAATTCAGTTTCTACATTTGTAGTTTGGAGATTACACCAGCAGATGGTAGTAAAGTTCATGTCCAAACTCTGAAAATATTGTGCAACATCAAATTATGACAATCATAGTTGTAGCCGTTTTATGAAACAAAACTTTAACCCATTAGTGCATTGCACATGCAATTATGCAAAACCCACTTGCGCCTACACTTAGCACATGCTTGCATGAAAATACAAAAACTTTATCACCATGCACACTGACTTTGCACTCATGACCTAAAGCATAGCAATGCACTTAACGCAAACGTTCTAAAGATAGGGCGCGAGATCTTGTATTATCCTGATAATATATTACCAAATCATTTTAGGTCAGATATAGTCTGTTATATAGCACCTGCTATCACGTATCCGGACCTTCCTTCATCCTTCACCCCAGTGCCACACTGCCATGAGCTCCCCATACCCACTCCTCCGGAGAGAGAGCAGCCATCTTTAGAAGAGAGCAGCAAGTCAGAGAGTGAGGAAGACATTGTAGATTCAGATGACAATTTCAGAGTTGGAGCTGAGAGAGACCCATACTACCCCAACCAAAAAGACCTCAACGACTTGATTAGAGATCTTGAAGTCCAATGCCGAGCTTTTGACATCTAGTCTCAAGCAGTAGAACTTGTTGGATGAAAGTGTGCAAGTCGCAGATCGGAGGAAGCGTCACCAACCTTTTTCCAGCTTCTTCACCTGTCAAGATGGGCTCTGCTTCTGCCACAATGTGACCAGTCTGTTCGAGGCAATCGGAATCGCCTGTAACCAGAATGAGTGGCACCTCTTCATTGACAGCTCATCCAGGAGCCTCAAAGCCATGCTGCTCCATAATGGTAACAAGAACCCGTCTCCTCCCCTGGCTCACTCGGTGCACCTCAAAGAGGATTACAACAGCATCAAGACCTTGCTGGACGCCTTGAAGTATGATGAGTACATTTGGGGGCTGATTCGTGAAAGTGATTTACAGTATAATCCTAAATCTCAAAAAAACGACTCACTTCTAAATTTTTTGTAGTCATTTTTGTATTATTTGAGTATAAATACATGTTAATTTGGATTCATATGTTGTTTTTTCTGACTTTATGTGAAAAGCAAAGTTTGTGGGGAATAATAGCAATTTTCTATACTTTTGAGGCATAAGCAATTAGGAAATAATACTTACTACCCAGGAACAAAAATTGTGTTACATAGTGTAATTCACTTGAGTACAAGTAGAAGTACTAAGAAATATTATGACTCAAGTAAGAGTAAATAAGTTGTTTGCCGAAAAACTACTCAAGTAATTACGTTACAAGTTACTTTATGAAAATTATATTATATATAGTATATATGCTTCCATTTTTAGAACAAAAAGACATTTTTGTTCTTGAAAGAAATGTATGCTTCGGAAGTGATATTTCTTCCATTTTTTCTTTACCCGTGATGCCAAACATATACTGTGTCACCTATTCCTTACAAAAGCATTCTAAAGTGCTAATTTGATACTCAAGAAAATGTTCTTATTATTAGAACGATTGAAAATGGTTGCACTACCATGTGGAAATCACAATACAGTGGGTTTTTCCCCATTTGCTGAGGTACTGAGTTCTTACAAGTTGCCCTACACTTGCAAGTCAATTTATGGTTTTAAAAATAGGCAAAAAGAAACACATTTATCATGAAATTCTATTTTCTCCTAAAGTCTATTGTTTTAGAGAGATGAAGGCTATTCCATGCATTACTGTTTTGAAAAAAGAATCTCTATCCAGGAAAGAGAGGGACGTGGACAGCCAGATGCACAACAAAAAGATAAGTAAATCACAGTCTCTAGTTTGAGAAACAGAATCCTGATAGGTCCTAAACTAGCAGCTTCTAAATGTCAAATACCTGCATTGCTGCAAGAGGATTCTTGGACAGACAGAACATTTTAAGAATACAACATTTATTTAAATAGAAATAGCCATTTGTAACATTCCAAATGTCTCTAAATCATCACTAAACTACATAATGTGCATTGTGACTGAAACACATTCCTATTTCAGTTTATTCTCATTCACATATGTCCATGTATTTTGGCTATTAAGTTAACATACTGTACAAAAATAATATAATGCAATATCATAGAGGAAATGTATCCTCTATGATATTGCAGCAATTATCCAGATATGGAATGAGAGTACTAAGTAAACTGTTATCAACTCCTACATGCCAACTGAATAAGGCAAAAATAAACATTTCAAACAGTGTTTAGTGAGAGATTTGATTCAAACACTAAAAGTGGTTGTTCTGTATATATATTATTGTATTACAGTTGTAATAATAAAGTCTTAATTAACATTATGGTTATTTAACATATTGAGATATTATTATTAAGTAAATTGTAGCATTTGGTTGCATTATGTTTTGTGATTTCTCATGCCTTCTTTATATAACATCCATCCCTTGCACACTTTTGGCCTCTAGCATGTGAGGCTTTTCAGACAGATAAACAGCAGCACTGGGCAGGGAAGTACAATACAGCACCATGAGCGAGAGTGTTACCCACTAGGACAGTTTATTTTAAACAAGAGGGGCGAGCAGTTACAGAATTTAACATGGGAGTACAATACCGAACTGATGCGGATTGATAGAAGAGGTGAACGATGGTGCGAGGAACCGGACAGCGGGAAAAAAAATTATGTTCAGTGAAAAGTTAAAAGAAGATCACAATGTATGTAACTGTAACTATATTAGATATTATTAATGAAACACGGGAACTTGTGGGCATTTTTTGCCCCCATAATTTGAATTTCTAGGATATGTTTGTCAATTTCAGTGTCATTCTGACACTATTGGCATTGTATCTTTCTAAGGTATATAAAAAGTTTGTTTTAGACATATAGTAGCAAGTAAACAAGATGTCCCCACATATATGTCAAACTACATTGTGTTAATGTTTGACACAGTTAAAACATTACCTAAACATTGGCTCCTTTCCAGAATAAAATGAAATATGCAGAAAATCACTGTATTACAGTTCTTGTATAGTGACAGGGCAGAAAGTTTTGAAGAAGCTAGAGAAGAGAGGACACCGGCGGCAGTTTATGAGAGCGGCTGTGCCCTGCGGGCTTCCGTTGTGCCGTGCACAGTTTTAGTTTAGTTTAGTTTAATTTTAGTTTATAAACAGATTTAGCGCTTATAACTTTTTTCTTCCCAAAAACTCAGAAATATTATGTTTTTGGGTTTTTTTTGTACTTTGTAATTGTGGTGAAAAATTATTGTAGTGAAGTTGAATACTTAATTTTTAATCAACTCAAATAAATGTACTATTATTTATTTATACATATAAAAATGTGAAAAATTGACTCAAGCACTGTAATGAGAGTAGTTGTAAGTTCGTTACTTTCCACCTCTGCTTTCTTCTGCTTCTAAAATTATTGTTTTTTGTTCAGAATATCTCAGCTCTGTTTTTCCATTCTATGCAAGTGAATAGTGGCCAGAACTTTAAAGCTCCAAAAAGCACATAAAGGCAGTATAAAAGTAATCCATAAAACTTTAGTGGTTAAATCTATGTCTTCAAAAGTTATATGATTGATGTGGGTGAGAAACAGATCAATATTTAAGTCCTTTCTTACTCTAAATCTCCGCTTTCACATCTGAAAGAAAAACTTAACAGGTGCCATGTGACTTTTAGATATGAAAGTGAAGATTTATAGTAAAAAAAAAAAAAAAAAAAAAGAACTTAAATATTGATGTGTTTCTCACTTTTTCTCACTTTCACAGTCATTTAACCACTGAAATCATATGGATTACTTTTATACTGCATTTATGTGCTGTTTGGAGCTTCAAAGTTTTGGTCACTTGCCTTGTATGGACCTACAGAGCTGAAATGATCTTCTAAAAATCTTCATTTGTTTCCTGCAGAAGAACGTAAGTTATACACATCTGGGATGGCAAGAGGGTGAGTAAATGATGAGATAATTTCTATTTTTGGGTGAAATTTCCTTTTAAAAATTACTTATAATTCTAGTGTATATTACTAGAAAATTATTTATGTAAGGAATTAATAAAATCCATAAAATTAATCAAAATAAGAATTCAAAATTATCTATGTGCAGGCCTGTTTTGCTGAGTGTAGGATGTAGGGGAATAAGGCCTTGACATCTCAGTCTGCTGGAGGTACTCCACCATATTTGTTCCAACCTACAAAAAGACAATAAGAAAGAAAAGAAAAAAGGTTAAAGAAAGATATCAACCCATAATGTTTTAACCCAGTCATCAAAATACTGGATGCATGATTAATAAATGTACATGTTTCTGTAAAATAACAGGTCAAAGTTTGCACCAGTTTGTGATTTTGCACACGTGTTTACCTCACTGGTGATGGTTTTAAAGTACAAAGAAAAACTCAGACTTTGATTTGATATTCGATAGTTACCTTATTTTTTCCCCTGCGTTTTCTACTCTAAACTGAAATACGTTTTCAGTGTTTACTGTAGTGTTTACCTGAAGCTCATGACATGAGTGTTGTGAAATGTCCCACATATCAGTGATGTGAGTCAGGTGTAAACAGAGTGATACAGGGCATGAACTAAATGAATCATGTATTGTATGTGATATATTTTGGATTTACAATAGCAAATTTAGCTTGGATTACTAGAAAAATCATAAAAAGTAAATCCAGTGTCTAATAAAATCGAGCAGTGCCCAACCGATCGAGCAACTCATCAACGTGAGGCACTAGGTACGCATCAAATTTAGACACCACATTGACTTTTCTGTAATCCACACAGAACCGTACAGACCCATCGCTCTTAGGAACTAGAACAACCGGGCTGGACCTGTCATTGTGGGATTCCTCTATTACCCCCATATCGAGTATTGCATCCAATTCTTCCCGGACAATTTTCTTTTTGTGCTCGGGCAATCATTAGGGACGGGTACATACCACCACCCCCGGCTCGGTCTCGATGTGGTGCTGAATGAGGTTCGTAAGACCGGGTAGAGGGGAAAACATGTCTGCAAACTCCTGTTGCAACTTGGCAACCTCTGCGAGTTGCCCTGGTGAGAGGTGGTCTCCGCAAGTGACTGGGGTGAAATTATTGTGTTTTGTATTCACCTCCGGCCCGAGCTCCGCCCTCTCTGGAACTACCAAAGACAACGTCACAGGGACCGCCTCCCTCCACAATTTCAGGAGGTTGAGGTGATATATTTGATGTGCGCCCCCTCTGTCAGTTCGCTTTACCTCATAATCGAGATCCCTCACTCGTCGTGTGACCTCAAAGGGTCTTTGCCACTTGGCCAGTAATTTGGAGCTCAATGTGGGGAGTAATACGAGTACCTTATCTCCCGGTGCAAATTTCCACAGCCAAGTTCCCCTGTCATACAGTCGGCTCTGTCATTCTTGAGCTTGGAGCAAATTCTCCTGTGTTAGTTGCCCCAGAGTGTGAAGTTTTGCTCTAAGATCAAGAACATACTGAATTTCATTCTTACTGTTTGAAGGTCCCTCATCCCAAGCTTCGCGTATGACATCAAGCACGCCATGCGGGTGCCGCCCATACAGCAGCTCGAATGGGGAAAACCCAGTGGAGGCTTTGGACCTCTCGTACTGCAAATAACAGGGGATCGAGCCATTTGTCCCAATTTCTAGCATCCTTGTGCACAAATTTACAAATCATGTTTTTAAGGGTTTTAGTAAATCGTTCCACCAGGCCATCTGTTTGTGGATGGTAAATGCTGGTGCGGATCAATTTATTGCCCAATAATTCGTAAAGCTCACGAAGTGTCTGTGACATAAAGGTTGTGCCCTGATCGGTGAGGATTTCTTTTGGAATTCCCACCTGGGTGATTATTTTGAAGAGTGCCTCCGCAACACTACATGCTGAGATATTGTGCAGGGGCACTGCTTCCGGATATCGCGTTGCATAATCCACCAGGACTAATACAAAGCTATGTCTGCATGCTGACCGCTCTAATGGCCTGACAAGGTCCATTACAATTCTCTCGAAGGGGACCTTAATCAACGGAAGGGGGCGCAATGGCGCTTTTGGGGTGGCCGGCGGATTCACCAGCTGACATTCACGGCAAGCCGCACACCACCTGCGGACATCGCCGCCAATGCCCGGCCAATAAAAATGGGCTATTAGACGGTTCAGTGTTTTTCTTTCCCCTAGATGACCAGCCATGGTATTATAATGAGCCGCTTGGAACATTAGAGCTGGGTTGCATCTTCCTTTGTTTGAGCGTCCTGCGTCACTCTATACAACCGCTTGTTTATAATTGCGAAATAGGGATATGAAAGTGCGACATTCGGCTGGAGTTGTTGACCATCGACACTCTCACTTGGTCAAAGGCGTGCTTGAGGGAAATTCCCTGAGGATGGGAGGGGCTGCAGCCTCTCCCCCTTCACTTCATCCTGACGTGGAGCAGACAAAGACGGCCCTGGCCCCTCCCCTGCCAGAGCATCGCACATTTCACATCTCATCGCTTTAGTGCAGGACCCATCTGCGCATATTCCCTTTAACCCTTTCAGTTCAAATTTGGGAACAATTATTCCCATGGTTCCTGTCTCAATATCTTCGCCGTCCAATCAACGATTGTATTTCTGAAAACTGCCAGATACTCATGACAATATAAGCTAAAAGCACATATGATTGGTTAAGGGGTTACTGGGCAGGAATAATAATATATTGTCATCATCGTCATCCTCCATTTGCCTGGATGGAGCCAGAGAGGATATCCCGGGAGATTACCTCCAGTGTTGGACTTACTGCTTCAAATTGAAAACTGAGGCGATCTTTCGAGGTAAGACAAGTTATTTGACATGTGTTGTCAATATTGTCTATTGAAAGTAAAAACGTTTTAGTTACGAAGCATTTATTTGTAGGAGTAATGCTAGTTATTTCTGGAAAAAATGACATAACCGTCGGTGTTCATCTGACAGGCAGCTAGCCTCTATTTTTAAGCAAATTTCTGTTGTTGGGCCTCATGTTGTCAGATAGAAGACAAAGGCAGGCCTAACACAGTCGTAAAACCTAACTCAGGCCCCCACATAACAAGTCATAAATCTTACTGATAAAAACCGCACCAAAATCAAACAAAGGGAGTCCAAAACAGACTACAAATCCCATGAAGCCTTGCTCACTAAAGGATCGAACTCTCAACTCCTATTGGATGAGGCACACAACAGAACGCACCTCAACCATGACATCATCAGGAGTAGAAATACCTCTGAAATGCTTCTGGGATTTGCTTCCAGCAACTTTGCCCGCCATGTGTAGACGCAGCTCATCGCTGTGCTCAGGTGCAGCCTCGTGGCACAAGGAAGTAACGTCCGACTTGAAACTGTGACCATACAATCTCCATCTCGCTGGAAGAGTTGAGATTACTCTGTGTTCCACCAAACACTCTAACGGATCCGAAGGAGACCGCCGAGCAATCTGCATCTTCATCCGTTTGCCTGCAGAAATGAAGGGATAAAAGATTTCTCTTCCATCTTCAATCAAGTTGACGTTGCTGATTTTTCCACCAGCCCGCCGAGAATCAGCAGCCATACCGCCCGCCAACAGAGGGAGGAAACGGCCTCCCGTCATCACCCAAGCCTCGAGGAACCAAGTCTGAGTTAAAGGACGGATGAACACACATTCCACCTGCATCCTCATGCGATTCAAGTAAGAGGTTTACGTCTGGGCAGAGATAGAATATTATAGTGTGTTATTCTTGTGTTTCAAGGTTATTGCTTGTACAGTTTACAGACCGCCATGTCCGCTCATTATTAATACTCAGGGTATTAATTATCACGAATTTGATTTGCTGTATTGTAGTCCAACCACATTGGGCTGTTGTGCATTTCCGCCATCGCGGGAGAGACCGGCAAACTGAGTTTATCCATTAAAGAATCAAAGAATGCGGGACGGTTTACAAGCCGTCCACCGCGTCTCTGAGTGATAAACTAACAGCTGCTTTCTCTCCCACGATCGCGAAATCGGCTTTGGGGCCGTCACTTAATTCTCTCTCTCTCTCGTACTAACCACACACACACGCGACCCCTCACAAACATTCTGGCACACATTTTTGGCTAGTAGATAGCTTCGTGATAAAGTTCAGCTTTGTCCCTAAGCTACCATTGACTGGTTTCTCTCCACCCACATTCGCGGCCATATTCTCTGGCTGGAAGTCTCTCTTGACATACTCTCCACGAGAGTCATGTCCGCCATTTTGTGCGTGTCCCTCCTTACACACACACACACACACACACACACACACACCCTCATGTGTTATAGGATTATTTTGATTTCCATATCTAATCATATTACTGTTTAGTTTGTAGTTGTAAGTCGGAAGTTTATTGACTGCATTGTATTAATTATTAATTGAAATTACTGCATAAATAAACTTTGTTATATTACAAAGAGAAGTGTTTTGGTTTGTTTTGCATACTGCATGTTTTGCATGTTTGTGTCATGCTGACGGGATGTCAGTGCTCGGATTTTTTCCCCGAAAATCGATATTCTTCGGATGTCGATTTTCCTAAGAAAACAATCTAATATTGAGACTGTTATACTATCTGGTTATTAGTCCCTGATTCCGGGGTGGTGCCCCGTCAATGTTAATCCTTATTAATATTCTATTGATTTTTGATAATTGATAATTATCTTTGATGATTGTTGAATTTGAATGATCAATAAGCTAGTGTTAATTTTAATTAATGTTTCATCGATGTTAACAATTAACGATTATCTTTGATAATTGTTGATTTAAAAGATTAGAAAAAGCTAGCATTGATTCTCATCAATGTTCTATTTATTTTAATAATTAATAATTATCTTTGATAATTATTAATTATTGCTGATAACCAAACCCGCTCCTAAACGTAGCGCACTACATTTACTGGAGCCCCATATGGGGTTTTAATGAGTTAGATTCAATTAACTAATTTAAAAATTAATTAATAACTAAAGAAATAATTATCAATCATTTCTGATAGTAACACTGATCTAAACAACCAGTAAAGCCAAACTAGTCAAACCATTTTAAGTTTAGAAGCATTTATTTGCGCTAGCTAGTTTGTTTTTTTCTGGAAAAAAACGTGACGGTCATCGGCGAGACTCTTCTTTATATATAAACGTTTTTTTGGCAGTTTCTGTGAAACCTGCTAAATAAACATTAACTAGCAATACTATGTACATTTTTAACTAAATATCAATAACTTTTTTTTTTGCCGGTTTTGTCGCTTGTGAAAAATCCGCCTGAAGTAATGTGAGGCAGAGAGCAGATGCTGTTTAGACCTTTTTTTTTTTTTGATGCTGTTCAGACCTTTTTTTTTTTTTTTGACGCTGTTCAGACCTGCCTGAAAACTGGCCTGCTAGTTAGATAAGTTATCTAGCTTGTTGATTTTCCCATGTAATAAAAAAAATGGTAGATATCTGTCTATAATTTAGCAGATAGCCTTACCAATCCATCACACAGACATGATTTTAGATTGTGTTTAGCTTCCTGTTCACAAGGAAAATGTGAGAGGGCTGTCTGCAGTTGGACATTCTGCTTAGTCTGCAAGCCTTTGGTGACTATTCAGTGTATGGATTTGTGAAGAACACATTGCTGGCTTCCAATTGTGTACTTTTTTTCTGTTGTAGAGATGGAAGGACTATGGCTCCCTGCTTTTGAGGGCATGAGCACACAGGAGGAAGATCTGCTGGACCAGGAACTACTGCAGGAAGACCCGGACCACAAGGTGATGGAGGATGAGATGGAATCTGATCCCCAGCCAAGACCATCAACTGGGTATATATGAATGTGTATGTATTGTTTGTTTCCATTTCTCATATGACTGATAATCACAGTAACACTAACACTGTTACTCTTATTATTTTGGGTATGGCTAGCCATTCTCGCACAGGTCCCAAGTCAGCTAGAAAGCGTAAACGATTCCCTGACTCTGTTTCTTATCCCTCGTAGTCTGACATCGATTCACAGGCACCAAAACCTCTCCCATTTAAGCCTAGCCATCCATTCGGTATTGACTTAGGTAGCGTGCATCAGGCTGTGTGGTCAACCTCCAATATGATGTTGTGAGAAATTTACTTTTTCATGCTATTTTTTACTCAGGCTGTAGTTGCTGAGATATGCAGCTTTACAAACCATCAGGGATGGGAGCTCGTCCTAAACTGTCCATCATATTCCAGCTACCAAGGAGCTTGGATGGAGGTGACCCCAGATTAATTTTACAAATTTCTTGGGTTGCTCATTTACATGGGGTTTTCAATTCTCCCTGATTCCCATTATCATTGGGGAACCAAATAACTTCAGGGCTCGTGGGCGAGGGGATTTATGTCGCGTGACCGCTACAAGGCTCTTTTAGCAACTTTACATGTTGTAGACCCTACCACAGAGGATAATCAGGATCGCCTTAGGAAGATGCGTTATCTTATGGACCACCTCAAAAAAAAAAAAAAAAAAAAAAAAAAAAAATGCCAGCAGCTCTTTCAGCCTAACCAAAATCTCGCAATAGATGAACATATGGTCAAGTCTAAAGCTCGGTCAGGATTTAAACAATACATGAAGGGCAAGCCTACTCGGTGGGGTTTTAAATTATGGGTAATTGCAACATCAGACTCAGGGTATACTCTCGACATTAATGTTTAAACAGGTATTCATGATGGGCGTGTCACTGACTTGGCCACCAAAGTAGTTGAATCGTTACTGCAGTCATTCAAAGACCAGGGCCACAATGTTTGGTTTGACAACTTTTACATGTCCCCAGCTCTTATAGTTAAGTTGTTAGAAATGTGGGACATGCAGGGTGAATCGTAAACTGTTCCTGCAGAATATAAAGACATAAAAAGATGGGAACGCAAGACAGCTCGTGGGGATATGAGGTGGTGTAGGATCGAGGGGAATATACTTGTAATTCAGTGGAAGGACACGCATGCAGTTACATGCCTCTCCAATTTCCACAATGCGAATGGCTCAACCGAAATTACTAGATTGTAAAAAATTATGGTGACTGGACAAAAGAAGTAGCCCTCCAGCCCATTGTCATCAACGATTATAACAAAAACATGGAAGGTGTTGATAGGTCAGACCAAATGATAAAATCTTACAATGTCCTACAAAAAACTCAGAAGTGGTGGAAGACTCTTTTTTTCCCACTTCATAGACATTGCCGTCGTCAATAGTTTCATATTGTTTAAGGAATGGCAACACATTCATGCAGCACCAGGTGATGAGCGTAGACCGGTGAACTTAACCCAGATAGATTTCAGAGAAAACCTGGCTTGTCAGCTGGGAGGTATCGATATTCACGCAAGTTTCCCTTTGCATACACTAAAGCCTGTAGTCCCTCCTTCGTCATCGCTCCACACAGCCCATGTCCCTAAATTTGAAGAGTCTAAGAAAGAATGTAATGGCAAAAGACTTTGCTTGGTTCGCGATAGGAACTGTTTTCAGTTTTGGCACTTAGCTGAGTGTGATCAGTTTCGTGAAGAGGCCTAGATTGGGCTGTGTTTACTGGTGTTGTCCTCCCCCTCCCCTCTTTTCTCTCTCTCTTCTCTCCACAGGTATTGCAGTTGTTGAGTATTTATGAATTTATATATATTCTGTTCCTGCACTCTTTATTAAAAATGTATCTACTGTAAATAGTTTGAAAATTTGATTTTGTATGTTTTGCTGTGTAATACGTGTGTAATTCGTGTGTAATAAAGTGTGTGTTTTATTGAACACATAAAATGTATATTTCAGTGTTTGTGTCCTTCAATTTCAGATGCAATCTCAATTTATTATTACAGGTGCTCAAAAGGAATATTTGAGGAGTGGTCATGTGAAATGTATCTTAACATTCAAAATGCTTGTTTTATTCCGTTTTCCCACTAATCACTAGAATGGACATACCTTTTAAACAATATATTATATTTCTAATCTGTCTGCTATTCTACATTGCCCACAAAATTAGGTATATTTCATAAACTCTAAGTTTCCCTCTAGCTTGTAATTAAAATGGTTGAAAATGCAGTTGTCTGATGAAGTATTGTGGCCGGAGAAGATTTTTGTAAAAATTGCTGTGTGGAATCTTATTAATACAGGATGATTAACCTTAAATAATCATTTGAAAGCCCTAGTTCTTCTCTTCAATATGGTATATACAGTTCAGGTGTGTGATGTTATATGAATATGAATGTAATATGAAAATTGATATGAATATCATATTCTGGCACAGAATGGAATTTTCGGAATTTTGGGCTCAGGCTTTAAAGGGTTAATACATTTCTAAATTCAGGTCAATCAGTCCCCAAAATCAGCGGATGGGTGAGGCGGGAACTAACCGTGGCCTCCACTCTATGTTTTGTTCCCCGAAATTTAATCACAAGGGTCACCACAGGGTAATTGTGAATATTCCCATGCACACACTTCACCCTCACTGTTTTAGCTGTGCCCAAAGCATCGTGTTGAACCAAGCGTTGGTGGATAGTGGTTTAATTACAACCCGTGTACACCAATGCTTGGTGAGTACCCCCCTTGACACTTACCGGTATCTGGTACGCTCCGGCCCAGTCGGGAGCAGCCTATGGAGTGTTGGGGATCTGGACCACCGTCCCCAGCTCCATCACAGGACACTGATCCCGGAAGTGTCCCAGATCTCTGCAACTCCAGCAGGCCGGCCCAGGCGCTACGCCCACACCTGCGTCAGCGGGAACCTCCACCTGAGGGGGAGAGCGGCGGGGTACCGTAGATGTTGGGGGTACCGTCCCCCCACACGCAGGGAGCTGGCCTCGGTGATGGTACTCCTCACCTCTGTGGGGCAGGAACGGGCTCTGGGGAGAGAGCAGAGTGAGAGAGAAGAGGGGAGGGGGAAGAGAGTGGGGATAACTCAGGGGAAGGGGAGAGAGAGTGGGAGGGCTCTTCCACCCTCGGGTATGCTGCCAAATGGTCCTCCGCCAGTCGGACATCTTCCTCCAGCGATGCCATGTGGTGGCACTGGACCCACTTTGCCATTCCTCTTGGCAGTCGATGGATTAGCTGCTCCAGCACCACCTGGTTGACAACTCCCATGATGTCGCGATCCCCTGCCAGCAGCCATTTCCTGCAGGCATCTCGGAGCTGTTGTGTGAAAGCAAACGGGCGGCCAGTCTTCTCCAGCTTCATGGACCGGAAGTGCTGCCGGTACTGCTCTGGACTGCAGCCAACCCACTGCAGGATGGACTTCTTCAGGTCTTCGTAGGCCAGGAGGTTAGCCGACGGCAGTTGTTGTGCAGCAACGGGAGGAGTCGGGCCGCCCGCTGATCTCGCGGCCAGCTCCAGATCTTGGCGGTTCTCTCGAACAAGTAGAGGAAGGCTTCCGGGTCGTCTTCCGCTCCCATCTTCAGAAGCGTGGGTGGGGGCAGGGACCTGTGGTTGTCCGGGGTCATGGCCGGGGCTCTCCCCTGGCTGAGGAGATCAAATCACATGCCGATCCTCTGCTTGAGCTTGTAGGATCTCAAAGAACCGGCAGTCTTGGTCTTGATGAAGCTCAAGCAGGGATTGTTGGTGCGTCTGGTGTTTCCACTACATTTAACTTGACACAGCATCCTAAAAATTATGTTTCAAACACGTCTGTCTGAGGCACTCACATGTGCATAGAGAAACAATTAAAAATAGCACCGACGCAACTCAAGAATGCGTACTGTGAGAACTGGATACATTGACAAACTCGAAGCAAAAAAAAAAAAACAAATATATATATATATATGTGTGTGTACAAAATACAAATACAAATCTGTTATATACAGAAGCAAGGGAATATAATGGCAGAAGAGGTATGGTATGTTGGATAAATATAAAACGACTAAACTGTGCATTGCACATAATTATTGCTCAATGGGGCAGTTTTAACTGTTCATGAGGTGGATAACCTGAGGAAAAAAACTGTTCCTGTGCCTGACAGTTCTGGTGCTCAGTGTTCTGTAGCGCCGACCAGAAGGCAACAGTTCAAAAAGGTAGTGGGCTGGGTGAGTCGGGTCCAGAGTGATTTTTCCAGCCCTTTCCCTCACTCCGGAAGTGTACAGTTCTTGAAGGGAGGGCAGGGGGCAACCAATAATCCTCTCAGCAGTCCGAACTCTTCTTTGTAGTCTTCTGATATCCGATTTCGTAGATGCACCAAACCAGACAGATTCTGAAGTGCAGAGGACAGACTCAATGACTGCTGAGTAGAACTGTATCAGCAGCGCCTGTGGCAGGTGGAACTTCCTCAGCTGGCAAAGGAAGTACAACCTCTGCTGGGCCTTTTTCACAATGGAGTCAATGTGGGTCTCCCACTTCAGGTCCTGTGAGATGGTAGTGCCCAGGAACCTGAATGACTCCACTGCTGACACAGTGCTGTTAAGAATGGTGAAGGGGTCAATGTTGGGGTATTCCTCCTACAGTCCACAATCATCTCCACCATTTTGAGCGTGTTCAGCTCCAGGTTGTTTTGACTACACCAGTGAGCCAGCCGTTCAGCCTCCCTTCTGTATACAAGCTCATCGTCATCTTAGATGAGGCCGATGACAGTAGTGTAGTAGTGCAAACTTCAGGAGCTTGACAGAGGTGTCCTTGGCAGTGCAGTCATTTGTATACAGGGAGAAGAGTAGAGGGAAGAGCACACATCCCTGGGGGGCACCAGTGCTGATTGTACATGTGCTGGAAGTGAATTTCCCCTGTCTCACTAGCTGCTGCGTGTCCGTCAGAAAGCTGATGATCCACTGACAGATAGATGTGCGAACATATGTTGGTGAAATTTAGTCTGGAGAATAGCTGGGATGATGGTGTTGAAAGCCGAAATGAAGTCCACAAAAAGAATCCTTGCATATGTCCCTGGTCTGTCCAGATGTTGCAGGATATGATGCAATCCCATGTTGACTGCATCATCCACAGACCTGTTTGCTCGATAAGCAAATTGAAGGTGATCTAGAAAAGGTCCAGTGATGTCCTTCAGCTGGGCCAACACCAGTCTCTCAAATGACTTCATGACCACAGACGTCAGAGCGAAGGGTCTGTAGTCATTAATTCCTGTGATTTTGGGTTTCTTTGGGACAGGATTGATGATTGAGCATTTGAAGCAGCATGGGACTTCACACTGCTCCAGTGATCTATTTAAGATCAGTGTGAAGATGGGAGCCAGCTGGTTAGCACAGGATTTTAGTCAAGTGGGTGAAACACCATCTGGGCCCTGTGCTTTCCTTGTCTTTTATTTTTGGAAGACACAGCACACCTCCTCTTCACAGATCTTAAGTGCAGGATGAGTAGCAGGAGGGGGAGGAGGGGGGTTGCAGGAGGTGTTGATGTTTGTGTGAAGTGAAGGTCAGAGCGGGTGTAGGGCTTTACTGGTTGTTTAGATCAGTGTTACTATCAGAAATAATTAATAATTATTTCTGTAGTTATTAATCAATATTTAAATTAATTAATTGGATCTAATTCATTAAAACCTCATATGGGACTCCAGTAAATGTAGTGTGCTACATTTAGGAGCAAGTTTGGTTATTAGCAATAATTAATAATTATCAAAGATAATTATTAATTATTAAAATCAATAGAACATTGATGAGAATCAATGTTAGCTTTTTTTAATCCTTTAAATCAACAATTATCAAAGATAGTCGTTAATTGTTAACATCGATGAAACATTAATTAAAATTAACACTAGCTTATTGATCATTCAAATTCAATCAAAGATAATTATCAATTATCAAAAATCAATAGAATATTAATATGGATTAACATTGACGGGGCACCACCCTGGAATCAGGGACTAATAACCGAATATTAAAACAGTCTCAATATTAGATTGTTTTCTTAGGAAAATCGACATCCGAAGAATATCGATTTTCGGGAAAAAAACAATGAATGTTTGAATCCGAGCACTGACATCCCGTCAGCATGACACAGGTGTATGCAAAACAAACCAAAACACTTCTCTTTGTAATATAAACAAAGTTTATTTATGCAGTAATATCAATTAATAATTAATACAATGCAGTCAATAAAGTTCCGACTTACAACTACAAACTAAACAGTGACATGATTAGATATGGAAATAAAAATAATCCTATAACACATAAGGTGTGTGTGTGACAGTGTGTGTGTCAGTGTGGTTAGTGAGAGAGAGAGAGAGAGAGAGATGATTAAGTGACAGCCCGAAAGCTGATTTTGCGATAGCTGGAGAGAAAGCAGCTGTGCTCATCACTCAGAGACACGGTTTTACGAGCGGGGCTCGTAAAAGTCCTACGTTATTTGACTCTTTAATGGATGAACTCAGTTTCTGTTTCACCCGCGATGGCAAAATTGCACAATCCAATTTGGTTGGACCACAATACAGCAAAACAAATTTGTGATAATTAATACCCTAAGTATTAATAATGAGCGGACATGGCGGTCCGTAAACTGTACAAGCAAAAACCTTGAAACACAAGAATAACACACTATAATATTCTATCTCTGCCCAGACGTAACCTCTTACTTGAATCGCATGAGGACACAGGTAGAATGTGTTTTCCTCCGTCCTTTAACTTTGACCTGGTTCCTTGAGGCTCGTGTGATGACGAGAGGCCGTTTCCTCACGCTGTTGGCGGGAGGTACGGCTGTTGATTGTCGGCGGGCTGGCGGAGAACTCAGAAATGTCGACTTGGTTGAAGATGGAAGAGAAATCTTGAATCTCTTCACTTCTGTAGGCCAACGGATGAAGATGTGAATTGCTCGGCGGTCTCCTTCGGATCCATTGGAGAGTTTGGTTGAACACAGAGTAATCTCAACTCGTCCAGCAAGATGGAGATTGTATGGCTACAGTTTCAAGTTGGACATTACTTCCTTATGCCACGAGGCTGCACCGGAGAGCAGCAAAAATCTTCGTCCGTATTCGGTGAACTAAGTCGCTGGAAGTGAAATCTTTAAGCATTTCAGAATTATTTGAACTCCTGATGATGTCATGTTTGAGGGACGTTCTGTTGTGTGCCTCATCCAATAGGAGTTGAGAGCTCGATCCTTTAGTGAGCAAGGCTTCCTGGATTTGTAGTCTGTTTTGGACTCCCTTTGTTTGATTTTGGCGCGATTTTTATCAGTAAAATTTACGACTTAGAAGGTGGGGGCTTGAGTTATGTTTTTATGATTGTTAGGCCTGCCTTTGTCTTCTATCTGAATACATAAGGCCCAACATGGGTGTGGGGTGTGAGATTGGGCCTTTCAAATCTACAGTAGAACACATTCAGGTCGTCAGCCAGTTGCTGGTCCACTACAGTGTTGGGGGTAGGAGTCCTGCAGTTAGTAAATTGTTTCAGGCCACTCCACACTGATGCAGGGTCGTTAACAGAAAGCTTGCTTTTCAGCTTATCAGAATAGCTTCTTTTAGCCACTCCGATGTCCTTATTCAGTGTGTTCCTGGCCTGATTGAACAAGATTTTATCCCCACTTCTGTAAGCATCCTCTTTGCCTGACGAAGCTGCCTGAGTTTTGCTGTAAACCATGGTTTGTCATTGTTGTATGTTAAATAAGTCCTAGTAGGAATGCACATATCCTCACAGAAACTGATATATGATGTCACAGTATCTGTGAGCTCATCCAGATTGGTGTCTGCAGCCTCAAATACACTCCAATCAGTGCAGTCAAAACAAGCTTGTAGTTCCAGCTCTGCTTCATTGGTCCATCTTTTTACAGTCTTTACTACAGGTTTAGCTGATTTTGTTTCTGCCTGTAGATTGGAAGAAGATGAACCAGACAGTAATCAGAGAGTCCCAAAGCTGCTCTAGGGACAGAGCGATATGCATCCTTTATTGTTGTGTAGCAATGATCCAGTATATATCTGTCTCTGGTTGGGCATGTAATGTGCTGTTTGTATTTGGGCAGTTCACTTGTGAAGTTTGCTTTGTTAAAATCCCCAAGAATAATAATAAGTCCGGGTATTGTTGTTCCATGTCTGTGATTTGATCAGCCAGCTGTTGCAGCACTGCATTCACACACGTGTGTGAAGGAATATAAACACTCACCAGAATAAACAAGGAAAACTCCCACGGCGAATAGAAAGGCTTACAGTTGATAAAGAGCACTTCCAAATTAGGACAGCACATCTTTTTCAACGTTGTTACATCTGTACACCAACTTTCACTGATGTAAAAGCATGTTCCACCACCTCTCGTTTTCTCCGTTAACTCTGATCCGCTCTGAACAGCTGAAATCCCAGCAGATGTAATGCGCTGTCCAGAATGGCTTCACTCAGCCAGGTTTCTGTGAAGCACAAGGCAGCAGAGTTTGAAATGTCCTTGTTTGTATGGGTGAGGAGATGTATTTAGTCCGTTTTGTTAGGAAGAGAGCAGAGATTCGCTAGCTAAATACTCGGCAGCGCTGTTCGAAAGCTGTGCGGACGAAGCTTGACCAGAGCGCCGGCTCACTTCCCTCACCTGCATCTCATAGCACATTTAAACAACACAGCTGCGTCTCTGAGCAACAAACTCCATTAGACAAGAACACTAAATTATGAGCATCTCTAAATGAATGAGGGACATTAGTGCATTCACTGTCAGACCATTCCTAGAAAGATAAATCCTTGTTAGCTAGAAATGAGAAGGTAAAAGCAAGTTTACAAATTTTGATTAAGGTTTTGAATAATAATGAATAAAAATAGCAGTTAAACATTCATAAATAAGCATTAAAAATAGCAGAAAGTGGTTTACTTAAGAGAGGTGGAGCGTAACAGTGGTTTTACCATGGATAAAGGGTGTTCTTTGGTATACCATAAAGTGAAGTGCCTAAACCCCCTTTAACCATGGTAAAATCACCGTAACAAGAAGTTTATTGTTTTTATGGATACATTATTTTTGTATTTTATTGAAATGTAAAATACTGTTCATCAGCATGTAATATTGTTCATTAACTTAACTAAAGGCTTTACAGTTGGCAAGCAATTAAGCAACTTTGATTTTTTTTTAGGAAAGACTATATTGTGAGGGCTTGTGTGAGATTGAAAGAGAGGGGGAGGGTTTCCACTATATTAGTTCATGTTATTTTTTTGTGTTAGATGTCATCAGTGTTATTGTACATGACAGACAAACTATTCTGGACACTGGATTTTCATTAACACATCGGAAACCAAGCTTTGAGTCCCACAATGCCGATGACGTTCTGTTTACAAACAGTGGAGCCCTTTGTTTGGAACGTGCGGCCGCAACCACGAAAGTGCAGTCAAAAAAGGGGAAGGAGAACCAGCATCCTCGTCGGGGTCAGATGCCGCGCCAACCGACCTCCACTACCCAGTATTCTTCTGGCTAATGTTCAGTCACTGGACAACAAGCTCTGTGAACTGAGGGCACGAATCTCCTACCAACAAGAGTCGCGAGACTGCTGCATTATCTGCCTTACAGAAACTTGGATGTCTACTGAGGTCCCAGACTCAGCAATCGAGCCTTCGGGGTTCTCCGTGCATCGTGCGGACAGAACTAAAGATCTCTCGGGGAAAAGCAGAGGAGGGGCCGTATGTTTTATGATCAACAATTCATGGTGTGATCGAAGGAATGTATACTCTATCAAGTCTTTTTGCTCCCCTGATCAGGAATACCTCACGCTACTGTGTCAACCATTCTGGTTACCGAGGGAATTCACGGCGGTCATCATCACAGCCATGTACATTCCTCCACAAGCCGACACAGAGCAAGCACTAAGGGAACTGTATGGGAGTGTAAGTGAGCAGGAAACCGCACACCCTGAGGCCGCGTTCATTGTTACAGGGGACTTTAACAAAGCCAATCTCAGGACAATCTCACCTAAATACTACCAACACATCAGATGCAACACATGAGGGGACCGGGTTTTAGATCACTGCTACTCTCCCTTCCGGGATGCTTACAAATCCCTCCTCCGCCCACCTTTTGGCAAATCGGACCACTCTTCCGTTCTCCTTCTGCCCGCTTACAGGCAGAAAATGAAACAGGAAGCTCCCACCCTCTGAATGATCCAGTGCTGGTCAGACCAATCAGAATCTACGCTACAGGACTGTTTTAATCACGTGGACTGGGAGATGTTCCGGTCCACCTCTGATGATGACATCAAGGTCTACACTGATACCGTAACATGTTTCATCAGGAAGTACATAGATGATGTAGTCCCGACCAAAACAATACGGATCTACTCTATCCAAAAACCGTGGATTAATAGCGATGTTCGTGCAGCACTTAATGCGCGGACCTCCGCTTTTAATTCCAGGAACACCAAGGAATATAAACATGCCAGTTATACTCTCAGCAAAACAATCAAAGCAGCCAAACAACAATACAAAAACAAAGTGGAAGCACAGTTCAACACCACCGATGAGAGAAGTATGTGGCAGGGAATTAACATAATCACAGACTTCAAAGCAACTAATCATTCCGCTATGAACACCATTGCCTCTCTTCTGGATGAGCTAAACACATTTTATGCCCATTTTGAGGAAAACAACATCTCCTCCACGGAGAGAACTCCCTTGCCCGACACAGCAGAGGTTAGTTCACTAACTGTCTCTGTTGCGGATGTAAACCGATCTCTCAAATGGGTGAATATTTGTAAAGCTGCGAGTCCAGATGACATTCCAGGCTACGCTCTCAGAGCATGTGCAGATCAACTAGTGGGTGTTTTAACTGATAATTGCAATCTCTCCCTCTCCCTGTCTGTGGTTCATACATGCTTTAAGACATCCACCACTGGGCCCATGCCAAAACAGCCAAAGATAACTTGCCTAAATGACTGCCTTTTGGCATAAAAGACTTAATCAGATACCACATCTGCTCTGTGCTGCCTGCATCACTGGACCCACTACAGTTTGCTTACAGAAGCAACTGCTTCACTGATGATGCCATTGCAGTCACAATACACACTGCTCTTTCCCACTTGGAAAAAAGGAACACATATGTGAGAATGCTGTTTGTAGACTACAGCTCAGTATTCAACACCATAGTGCCCTCCAAGCTTGATGTGAAACTCCGGGCTCTGGGCTTAAACAGCTCACTGTGCAGATGGATCCTGGACTTCCTGTCAGGCAGATGCCAGGTGGTCAGAATGGGCAGTAACATCTCCTCACCACTGACCCTCAACACTGGAGCCCCACAGGGCTCTGTTCTCAGCCCACTCAAGTATTCCCTGTACACACATGTCTGTGTGGCAACACATATCTCCAATGCCATCATCAAGTTTGCTGATGATATGATGGTGGTAGGTCTGATCATTGACAATGATGAAACAGCCTATAGAGAGGAGGTGCACACCCTGACACGCTGGTGCCCGGAGCATAACCTCTCCCTCAACGTCAGTAAGACCATGGAGCTTGTGGTGGACTTCACAAGAAAAAATAGAGAACACAGCCCCATGACCATCAATAGAGCACTGGTGGAGAGAGTCAGCAGCTTCAAGTTCCTTGGTGTCCACATCACTGTGGAACTCACATATTCCATCCACACTGAGGCCGTTGTGAAGAAGGCTCACCAGTGCCTCTTCTTCCTGAGACGGCTGAGGAAGTTTGGAATGAACCACCGCATCCTCACACGGTTCTACACCAGCACTGTAGAGAGCATCCTGACAGGCTGCATCACTGCCTGGTACGGCAATAGCACCACCCTCAACCACAATGCCCTGCAAAGGTTGGTGTGAACTGCCAGACACATCATCGGAGGTGAGCTTCACTCACTCCAGGACATATATACCAGGCGGTGTGTGAAAAAAGCTCGGAGAATCATCAGAGACTCCAGCCACCCGAGCCATGGGCTGCTCTCATTTCTACCATCAGGCAGGCGGTATTGCAGCATCAGGACCCACATCAGCAGACTTCACGACAGCTTCTTCCCCCAAGCAATCAGACTTTTGAACTCTTGTTCGCTCACGATTAACATATATCAGCACTGCACTTTATTAATCTCACACTGGACTGTCATAATTATATTTCTCTTAACAACACACTGGCAACTGACTTTCAACCGACAGCCCGAATGTCAATACAACACTATACAACCTTACTGCACATTTATATATATTATTTTTATTGTATACTATGTATTCTATATTGTGTATTGTATACTGTACATTGTATATTATTATTTGTATATTGTGTGGTGAGTAATTATGTATATATTAATCTGATGTTTATTGTAAATTGTTATGTCTCATCACTGTCATGACTGCTATGTTGCTTGGAACTGCAGCCAAGACTTTCACCCACTGTTGCACTTGTGTATATGGTTGAGTGACAATAAAGTGATTTGATTTGATTTTGATATAGCTTTGTGAGGCTCATTACATTGAAACATTAAAAGTTTCACATATTAAAAGTTATTTCGGATAAAAGAAACTTTTGTATTGATCAAGTCGCGAGGGGTGTGGCTCTTGTTTGTTGGTCGCGACTCGAGTCTCAATGTATGAGTGTGTGTGTGTGTGTGTGTGTGTGTGTGTGTGTGTGTGTGTGTGTGGGTGAGACGAGAGTGAAAGAGGGAGAGAGAGAGAAAGAGAGGGAGTCCAAGGATGCTTTTCAATCAAAATTTAAATAACTTGAGGATATTATAGACATTGTTTGTCATTCTTATCCAGTGTACTTAACCAATGTCTTTTTTTTAATTGGTTATTTTGTTGTGATAGCCTGTAGGGCTCTTTGAAATAACTGAAATAATTTGGGACGTGATATGGAACCGTTATGCGGTCATGCACCTAAAAACTACTTCATAGCCATGCATTTACTTGAAAAATAATTGCACACCTTAGAACGTCTGTCAGCCAATCAGAATCAAGCATTCAACAGACCCATGGTATAAACTGCAGATAACTTTGTAGTCTGCTATTTTCTTAATCTCTGAATTATTAAGGAATTTTGTATAGTATAGTTACACAACACACGGTTTCCCCCACTGTAACTGCCCAGACAAAAGTTTGTTCAGTAAAAAGAGTTCACCCTTGATCGGAGCCTAACTCTAAATCACAACTTTTTCAAATGCAAGGCTGCAAAAGTCAATACTTTCTTAAAGCTAGTGTAAGCAGTGTTAGCCAACGTAAACCCTTCTCTTTAAAATTCCACCTTCAAAAGACATGTCAGAAAATCTGAATGTTCAAAGCGACTAACAGGCAGAAAGCACTGCAATAGCTTTTTTTCTTAAGCCCAGTGAGCTGCCTTGCTGTCTACTGCCTACATAGTCAGCTACCATCTACTGCATTCTAACAGAAATAGAACCTTAAGTATTTGATTTGTCTTTGAACACTCTACTCTGTGCATCTCTGTACGTCATAAAACTAGTTCTCCTCCAATGAAGCACACAAGCAACACACTCTGATAAGGATGCGTTATTATAGCGACTTTTTGCCTGCACCATCAAAACGTCATTCTAATGTTTGGACATGTATTTTTCAATGAGATGCAACTGCCTTCAAGGAAAGGAAGATTTTCAGCAATTAAAACCTTCAGTTTAACTCACATGGTATACTCGCATGGAATTCCTCTCAGACTTTTAAATGTAGTCATATGGAATATTTTCTAGTGCTTTTTTTAAAAAAAAATTTATAATAAACTATTGTGACTGTACTTTTATTCACTTGTTACATCTTTTATAGCCTATTGTTAAGAATTGGCCATGTTAGGCATTGGGGTGGGTGCTGAGTGTTTAAAAATATCGGTAACACTTTACAATAAGGTTGCATTTGTTAACATTAGTAAATGCCTTAGTTAACATTTGTTAATGCATTAGTTAACATGAACTAACAATGAACAACACTTATTTTCAGCATTTATTAATCTTGGTTAATGTTAATATATACAGTATACTAACATATTTCTTAACATTAAAAAGGTGTATAAGTTAACATTACTTAAATGAACAACACCCTTTTTAAGCATTTATTAACCTTGGTTTATGCTAATTTATAGATATAAAGGTAATGTGAACTAACAAGGAAGAGCGCCTTTTTACAGTGTTTATTAATGTTAATTTATGCGATATAAGTGCACACACATATATATATATATATATTTCTTAACATTTAAAAGGTGTTTAAGTTAACATTACTCAGTACATTAGTTAACGTCAACTAACATGTAAAAATAACACGTCTTTACAGTTTTTTTTTTTTTATGTCTTGTTTAATGTTAATAGTATATGTTATATTTAATGTGTATAATACAAGCTGACGCATTCATGGTAAACAACTACATTACCCACAATGCTGACGAGCGTTACCACGGAAACAGGAGACTCGCTGAAACTCCCCTACTGCTCTGAATGGAGGATCGCTTTGGGAATCCTGTTGCGTTGAACACGGGTTTTTCAAAAGGATTACGAATGGACACAACGTGACAGAAACGATAAAGTTTTAAATTAAGGACTAAACTTTACTTTTTTTTTTTTTAAGGAAACGTGAGCGGAGTTCTCCCGTACAAAACTTATTTGACAGTTTTCCCATTATTGTGTATGTTGCTGAAGATTTAATTTTTTTAATTACTTCTGCACAGTGCTCAGAACTATAAATGTGGTATTGATTGTTGATTCGATAGTGATTCGATATTTTAATGAATGTGTTACCTTTGCTATGTAATGCAAATAAATGTTCTGCAAATGTTTGTAACGTTTGAATTGCTTTACAATAAGGTCAATACCCATAATGAATGTTTTTTTATTGTTAAATAATTTTAGTAAAGAGCCTACAAACATTAGTAACACATTAGGTAATGTTCAAAAATATGCACAGTAAATACTTTGTAATAATTATTTATCAATAATTAAGAGTCAACAAACATTAGTAAACCATTAATTGATGTTCAAATGGTTTCCACTTTATAATAAGGTTCATAAATATGCATTATAAATATTTCATTATCATTAGGTATTATTAATTAAGAGTCAACAGACATTAGTAAAGCATTAATTGATGTTTAAATGGTTTCCACTTTACAATAAGGTTCATAAATATGCATTATAAATAGGGATGCACCGATACGTCATGGTTACTTTCGTAACCTCCGTTCCCTGATGGAGGGAATGAGATGTTGTGTTGATGTAATGACACTAGGGGTCACTCTTGGGAGCCCAAAACACCTCTGATCTTTTAAAAAAAGGCCAATGAGAATTGGCGAGTGGAATTTGCATGCCACTCCCCCGGACATACGGGTATAAAAGGAGCTGGTATGCAACCACTCATTCAGGTTTTGTGCTGAGGAGCCGAGACAAGGTCCCGGCCATTTCAGCAGGTAGTTCAGCGTTGTGGCAAGAGGGACACAATGTCTCGTTCCCTTCATCAGGGAACGGAGGTTACAAAAGTAACCATGACTCCCAAGGGGAAGACACCACGGAGACCACACCCCACCCAGAGAAAAAGAGTGGGGTACTTCAAGTGGAAATACATCACATGGTCTTACCGAGTCTTGTCGGAAGTATGTCATGTGGAGAATCGCATGGTAGGTCCTACCCAAGGGGGGAGGAGTTTCTACAAGCATGGCGACCAGAGCAGAGGGCCCTCTGCTCAAGGAAAACGTAGTTTACCAAGAGGGAAACGATTTTACAGAAGATAAAACACATGGGGTTACCTATGGGGTTACCTCTGGGGAACCACCGCATGCGGAGCACCTACCTCAGTACAGGGCCTTACCAGCACACTTACTGAGCCGGCAGCGAGTTTCTCCGCAAACTCAACTGCCACAGGGCTAAGGAGGAAGTCATCCAGGGATCACAGTCTGTGAACACTACTGGGAGTCAAGAGCACACGTCTTCCCCTCAAGGGAGGGGAAAGGTGCTATGCGCAAGTGGTACACCCGGCCAGCTGTCCCGGAACTTACCTGCTTGTGCCTGCCACTACACGGGATGAAACCAACTCAACCCGGAGGTTGTAGACTTCGCAAAGTTGTTGGGTGTTGCCCAGCCCGCTGCTCTGCAGATGTCTGCCAAAGAGGCGCCACTTGCCAGGGCTCAGGAGGCCGCCACACTCCTGGTAGAGTGGGCTCATAACCCCGCAGGGGTTTCTGAGCTTGATATGCCATAGCGATGGCGTCAATGACCCAGTGGGCGGTCCTCTGTTTGGAGACAGTGCTTCCTTTCCACTGTCCACCAAAGCAGATAAAGAGCTGCTTGGAGCTTCTAAAGCTCTCCATGCGATCCAAATAGATGCGTAAAGCTCGCACCGGACACAGCAATGCCAAGGCTGGGTCTGCCTCCTCCTGGGGCAGCGCTTGCAGGTTCACCACCTGATCCCTAAAAGGGGTCGTGGAATCCTTGGGCACATTGGGTCTCAGGATCACGTGAGAGTAACCTGGACCGAACTCCAGGCATGATTCGCTGACAAAGAACGCTTGCAGGTCCCCTACCCTCTTGATGGAAGTGAGCGCAGTCAGGAGGGCAGTCTTGAAAGAGAGTGCCTTAAGCTCAGCTGACTCCAAGGGCTCAAAGGGAGCTCCCCGTAGACCCTGAAGGACTACAGACAGGTCCCATGGGGGAACGAGGCGCGGTCTAGAGGGGTTCAACCTCCTAGTGCCTCTCAGGAACCTGATGATCAAGTTGTGCTTCCCCAAGTACTTACCATCTACTGTATCGTGATGAGCCGAAATAGCGGCTACATACACCTTCAAGGTGGAGGGGGGTGCTGTCGTTAGGATGCTACTAGGATGACCTGCTCCCCGTCCTCCCTGACCTTGCACAGGGTCTGTGTAAGAAGGCTCACTGGGGGAAACACATACTTGCGTAGTCCAGGGGGCCAGATGTGTGCCAACGCTTCTATACCGAGAGGTGGCTCGGTCAGGGCGTACCAAAGCGGGCAGTGGGAGGATTCCCGGGAAGCAAACAGGTCTACCCGTGCTTGACAGAATCGACTCCGAATCAGCTGGACCACCTGAGGGTGGAGTCTCCACACTCACCTGAGAGTAACCTGACGTGACAGCACGTCCGCTGCAGTGTTGAGGTCACCCGGGATGTGAGTGGCTCGTAGCGACTTGAGGTGCTGCTGACTCCAGAGGAGGAGACGGCGGGCGAGTTGTGACATGCAATGGGAGCGTAGACTGCCTTGGCAGTTGATGTAAGCTACCGTCACTGTGTTGTCCATCCAGACCAACATGTTCTTGCCCTGGATCAATGGCCAAAACCTCCACAAGGCGAGCAGTACTGCCAACAACTCTAGGCAGTTGGTGTGCCAACGCAGCCGCGAGCCAGTCCAAGAACCAGCGGCTGTGTGCCCGTTGCATACGGTGCCCCAGCCCATCTTGGAGGTGTCTGTTGTAACTACTACGCATCTGGAGACCTGCTCTAGGGGAACCCCTACCCGTAGAATTGCCAGGTCGGTCCAAGGGCTGAAGAGGTGGCGACAAATCGGTGTGATGGCCATGCGATGTGTCCTGCGGCACCATGCCCATCTCGGGACTCGAGTCTGAAGCCAGTGCTGAAGCGGTCTCATATATATCAACCCGAGCGGTGTGGCCGTCACTGAGGATGCCATATGCCCCAGAAGCCTCTGAAAAAGTTTCAGTGGAACCGCTGTCCTCCGTCTGAACGCCTTCAAACAGTTCAGCACCAACTGAGCACGTTCGTTCATGAGATGCGCTGTCATTGAGTCCAACTCCAGACTGAGAAAAGAGATGCTCTGAACTGGGGAGAGCTTGCTCTTTTCCCAGTTGACCCGAAGCCCCAGTCGGCTGAGGTGTCGACTGTGTGCGCACAGCAACTCTTGAGAGTGAGCTAAGATCAGCCAGTTGTCGAGATAGTTGAGAATACGGATGCCCACTTCCCTTAGCGGGGCAAGGGCTGCCTCTGCGACCTTCGTGAAGATGCGAGGGGACAAGGACAGGCTGAAGGGGAGGACCTTGTACTGGTATGCCTGGCCCTCGAAGGCAAACCGCAGGAATGGTCTGTGTCAAGGTAGGACGAGACATGGAAGTATGCATCCTTCAGGTCTACCACCGCAAACTAATCAAGATGTCGGAAGCTGGCTAGAATGCGTTTTTGCATCAGCATCTTGAACGGGAGCCTGTGCAAGGCCCGGTTCAGTACTCGCAGGTCCAAGATTGGTCGCAACCCACCGCCTTTCTTTGGTAAGATGAAGTAAGGGCTGTAGAACCCTTTCCTCATCTCGGCTGGAGGGACAGGCTCTATCGCGCCCTTGCTCAGGAGGGTCTCACCCTTCACCGAGGTGAAGCGGATGCCACTGAACCTGGGCAGGTGCCTGGCGAACTGAATCGCGTAGCCGAGTCGGACGGTCCAGGTCAGCCATCGCGACGGGTTGGAAAGCGCGAGCCATGTGTCCAAACTGTGGGCGAGGGGGACCAAGGGGATAATCTTGTCGGACGTACTGGCGGGTGGGGCCTCGCAGCGGGGCGGAGCTCGAGGTGCCATGTCGAGGGAACTTGAGCCCCGTGGCTGTGCTGAGTCGAGGGACATCGAAGCACTTTCCTGGCTCCTGCTGCCCACCATGAGATTGGCCGAGGAGGGGGGAGGAGGAGTCTCGTCCCCGAGGTCCATCGGCACTAATCCTGTGTGCGGGTATTCGTGCCATGGGGCGGGGGGTCCGCCGCTGGAGTGCCAACCCTGCCAGAAAGGAATGGTGGATGGTGGTCCTGACGATGGCCGTGCACACCGGACATGTGTCCCAGGAAACAAGGAAACTGCTCTTTTGCTGAACCTTTGGGTACCGCAGCCTCTGGGGCATGCGGCAAAAAAAGAAACATCTCAGGGGCACTTCGAAGCCTTCCTCGGGTTCTTGGCGGCTGGCCATGTGACGGGGGGCATCAGCTTCTTGCGATGGGCTGCACGCCGGGGCCGGGCCACGGGGGCGGGCTGCGGCGGAGCCAGAGATGTTGCTGCAGGGAGATGCCCTTGGTGCCGAGCAGACGGGGTGCGGGATCTTGAGCCGCACCGTGGCAGGATGTGCTTTATAGCCTCTGTCTGCTTCTTCACCATCGAGAACTGCTGGGAAAAGTCCTCGACGGTGTCACCAAACAGGTCAACCTGGGAGATGGGGGCGTCAAGGAACCGTGCCTTGTCGGCCTCTCGCATCTCTACCAAGTTGAGCCAGAGGTGGTGCTCCTGGACCACAAGAGTGGACATCACCTGCCTGATGCTGTGACCTTCGTCGCCCGGAGAGTGAGGTCGGTGGTCAAGCGCAGTTCCTGCATCAAACCCGGGTCAGAACTACCCTCATGCAGTTCTTTTAATGCCTTGGCTTGGTGTACTTGCAGGAGAGCCATGGCATGCAGGGCGGAGGCGGCTTGTCAAGCGGCACCGTAGGCCCTAGCCATCAGAGACGACGTAAACCTACAGGCCTTGGACGGGAGCTTCGGGCGCCCAGGCCAGGTGGCGGCACTCTGCCGACACAAGTGCACCGCGAGCGCCTTTTCTACCTGGGGGATCACCGAATACCCCCTGGCCGCTCCACCATCAAGGGTAGCGAGAGCAGGGGAGCTGAAAGATCGGGATCGGGCAGTGAAAGGTGCCTCCCACGACCTTGTCAGCTCCTCATGCACTTCCGGGAAGAAAGGAACGGGGGCGGGGCGCGGCTGTGAGCAGCGTCCC
The DNA here is from genome assembly GCF_019703515.2 of Myxocyprinus asiaticus. Classification (NCBI taxonomy): domain Eukaryota; kingdom Metazoa; phylum Chordata; class Actinopteri; order Cypriniformes; family Catostomidae; genus Myxocyprinus; species Myxocyprinus asiaticus. Next base: position 5,847,317 of record NC_059366.1, read on the forward strand.
GAGCCCAGGAACCAATCGTCGAGCCGCGAGGGTTCAGGGAAGAGTGGAGGGTTTGAGACTGGGCAACCATTCCCGAAGGAGGAAGCCCAGCCGAAGCCTCAGCGTCAGACCGGACGAGCCCGCTCTCCGATGCTGCGCTCGATAACTCATCATCTTCCGGAGCGCCACACAAGATGTCGAAACCGCCCTGAGATGAGCCGACGATCTCGTCCGAGCACGCAATCGGGGCAAGCGAGCGTGCTGGGGAATGGGAGGTATAATTTATTATTTATAAACAAATAATAATAATAATATATTATAATAGTAATATATAGTAATATATCTCAATCGTGCACCTTTTGTCACGGATCCACCGGTCTCTCTTTCTTTCTTCCTCACTGCAGTCACAGCGCTCACTCTCCCCTGAGTTCTGATTACACGCACATGCATATCATTAGTGGCTAATCAATGACTGCATATATACCCCGCTTTCACACACACTCTTTGTCAGTTCTCATCGATAGTATCTCTGAGACTTAACACCTTTCTACTATGTCAAACATACCTGTGTCTTCATTATTGCCTGCAAGTATCATAAGACTGTTGCCATTCTTTCATCTGTTCATCATGTCTATACCCTGTCTGGATATTACTCACCTGCTGTTTGCCACTCTGCTCTGCTGGATTTACTCACAATGTTTACATCACTGTTTCAATCATCTGTTCAATAAACCCTGCTACTGAGTTCATATCTCTGCCTCCGTGAGTCTCTCCATGACAACCATAACTTTTAAACCCTCACGCTTTTATTTTGACATTCTGAACTCTCCAGGAAGTCCTGTATGTGTCTGTTTGTAGGCAAGTTCACAGTAGTTTAATTCGCTTCTTATTCAAATTCTGGTAAAGCACCTCCAGTGCCATTCTAAATACATACTATAAGTGAACTGAACTATTGAGCATCTACATCGGAGATGTTGTTCGTGAGTAGCGCTCAAATATTGTGCACCGGGTGAAGGCTAAAAATAGCCGTGGATGTGTGTATACAGAGCAGTGCCATTCAATAAAGTGCTGGAGCTGCACGTGCATTTTATATATTTACTTATAAAACACAGCCTTTTGTGATTCACAGAGCTACTGCACGTCTTCAAGTTGCTTTGTTGCCCGGTTGTTCTTGTACCTAAGTGTGACGAGTCAGTCTGGTTCTGTGTTGATTACCGGAAATATATATATATATATATATATATATATATATCTCAAGAAAATTCACATTGGATCATAATTTCTTTTTTTCTAGTAAGACCTTTGATATTAGGGCAAAAATCATATTCTTGATAATAATTTTTGTATTGTTTTCCTGTAAAAATATCTAAAAATCCTTAAAACAAGATCAATTTGATTTATCTTGTTTTAGAAACAACACTGCATAAGATATTTAGGTTTTTCAGAGAATGTATTTGTAAGGGGGTTCAGTGGAAAGGAGGAGGCGAGAACCGGCTTAAGAATATAAATAATAGTTTAATAATAAACTTAACCAAAAACACACAACCATAAACACACAGTACAGCTGCTTGTAATTCTCTCTCTCCCGAACTGTCTTCCCCGGCCGCCTTTATCCCTCGCGTGCCCCATCAGGATGATTGGGGAATCGATCCCTGGAGGAATATGTGGAGGACTTCTGTGCTCTGGCCAGCGAGGTTGGTTTTAATGAAATCGCCCTCAAGGACATTTTCCAGGCAGGCTTGAGTGAGCCGGTCTCCTCTATGATGCCTGGCGGTCGGATTACCCTTAGCCTGGCTCAGCTCATGGACTATGCCCTGCTACTGAGCAGTTCACCTTTCACTGTGGGAGTGGCTGATGAGGGACTCAGCACTCTCACAAAGCCTGCCACATTCCATGAGCCGGGTCCCATGCCTGCCACTGTTAACAAGCCAGCACCCATGCCTGCCACAGTTAACGAGCCAGCGCCCATGCCTGCCATGGTTAACGAGCCAGTTCCCCAGTCACTGCCTGTAATCACGACCAAGGAGGTCGTTCCCCAGACTCTCCCTGTAATCACGACCATGGAGGTCGTTCCCCAGTCTTCTGCCTTCCACAGCTTCGCCCCTCGAGCCTCTCATGGCTCCGCCTTCCACGGCTTTGTCCCACGTCATGGCCGCCGAGCCAGTGTCCCATGTCATGGTCTGTGACATGGCATGGAGCAGACTCAGGTGTGGCTGTGATATGGCAAGGAGCAGACTCAGGCGTGACTGTAACATGGCAAAATTTGGAGGAGGTTCGGTGATGACCTGGGGGTGCTTCATCAAGGCTGGAATCAGGCAGATTTGCCTTTGTGAAGGACGCATGAATCAAGCCACGTACAAGGTTATCCTGGAAGAAAACTTGCTTCCTTCTGCTCTGAAAATATTCCCCAACTCCGAGGATTGGTTTTTCCAGCAGGATAATGTTCCATGCCACACAGCCAGATCAATCAAGGTGTGGATGGAGGACTACCGGATCAAGACCCTGTCATAGCCAGCCCAATCTCCAGACCTGAACCCCAATGAAAACCTCTGGAATGTGATCAAGAGGAAGATGGATGGCCAAAAGCCATCAAACGAAACCGAGCTGCTTGAATTTTTGCGCCAAGAGTGGCATGAAGTCACCCAACAGCAATGTGAAAGACTGGTGGAGAGCATGCCAAGATGCATGAAAGCTGTTTTTGAAAATTGGGGTTATTCCACCAAATATTGCTTTCTGAACACTTACTAAGTTAAAACATAAGTATTGTGTTGTTTAAAAATGAATATGAACTTGTTTTCTTTGCATTATTCGAGGTCTGAAAACATTGCATCGTTTTTGTTATTTTGACCAGTTGTCATTTTCTGCAAATAAATGCTCTAAATGACAATATTTTTATTTGAAATTTGGGAGAAATGTTGTCATTACTTTATAGAAAAAAAAATCTATTTACTCAAACACATACTGTACCTATAAATAGTAAATTCAGAGAAACAAAATTTTGCAGTGGTCTCTTAATTTTTTTTCCAGAGCTGTGTATATATATATATATACAGTGGTGTGAAAAAGTGTTTGCCCCCTTCCTGATTTCTTATTTTTTTGCATGTTTGTCACACTTAAATGTTTCAGATCATCAAACAAGTTTAAATATTAGTCAAAGATAACACAAGTAAACACAAAATGCAGTTTTTAAATGAAGGTTGTTATTATAAAGGGAAAACAAAATCCAAACCTACACTTTATAAATATTTGATGACTTTAGCATCATGATGGCGCCGCAGATGGCCACCTTGGTGTGGAACGCTCCTATTGTTTTGTTGTTTTTTTGTCCTGTGTTTAGTAATCTTTTTCCAGTCAGTTTTGCCAGAGACGAATTGCTGAACATTCAACTATACCAGACAATCTTTTCCTGGTTTTTGAATATTCAGACATTTTGCTGGACATTTTAGTTGGAGGCGTGGCTGTGTTGTTCAAGAGATGCAGGCGAGGGAGATGAGCAGGTGTGCTGGTCAAGCTCCGTCCGCGGCTTTCGAACAGCTCTGCCGAGTACTCATCTTGCGAATCTCCGCTCTCTTCCTAACAAAACGGATGAACTACATCTCCTCACCCGCACAAACAAGGACTTTTCAACCTCTGCTGCCTTGTGCTTCACAGAAACCTGGCTGAGTGAGGCCATTCCAGCGCGTTACATCTGCCAGGATTTCAGCTTTTCAGAGCGGATCGCATTGAGTTAATGGGGAAAACAAGAGGCGGTGGAACATGCTTTTACATCAATGAAAGTTGATGTACAGATATAACAACGTTAAAGATGATGTGCTGTCCTAATTTGGAAGCACTCTTTATTAACTGTAAGCTTTCTACTCACCGCGGGAGTTTTCTCATTTATTCTGGTGAGTGTTTACATTGCACCAAACGCGTGTTTGAATACCGTGCTGCAACAGCTGGCTGATCAAATCACAGACACGGAACAACAATACCCAGACTCAGTTATTATTATTCTTGGGGATTTTAACAAAGCAAACCTCACATGTGAACTGCCCAAATACAGACAGCACATGACATGCCCAACCAGAGACAGGAATATACTGGATCACTGCTACAAAACAATAAAGGATGCATATCGCTCTGTCCCTAGAGCAGCTTTGGGACTCTCTGATCACTGTCTGGTTCATCTTCTTCCAAACTACAGACAGAAACTAAAATCTTGTAAGCCTGTAGTAAGGACTGCAAAGAGATGGACCAATGAAGCAGAGCTGGAACTACAAGCCTGCTTTGACTGCACTGATTGGAGTGATTTTGAGGCTGCAGACACCAATCTGGACGAGCTCACAGATACTGTTACATCATATATCAGTTTCTGTGAGGATATGTGCATCCGTACTAGGACTTATTTAATATACAACAATGAAAAACAATGGTTTACAGCAGAACTCAGGCAGCTGTGTCAGGCAAAAGAGGTTGCTTACAGAGGTGGGGATAAAGTCTTGTATAATCAGGCCAGGAACACGCTGAATAAGGAAATCAGAGTGGCTAAAAGAAGATACTCTGAGAAGCTGAAAAACACATTTTCAGCTAACAACTCTGCATCAGTGTGGAGTGGCATGAAACAACTTACAAATTACAGAACTCTTACCCCCAACCTTGTGGTGGACCAACAACTGGCTGATGACCTGAATGTGTTCTACTGTAGATTCTACTGTTCTGCACCCGCTCTGACCTTCACTTCACACAAACACCAACACCTCCTGCAATGCCCCTCCTCCCCCTCCTGCTACTCAACCTACATTTAAGATCTGTGAAGATGATGTGTGCTGTGTCTTTTGAAAACAAAAGATAAGGAAAGCACAGGGCCCAGATGGCGTTTCATCTGCATGTCTTTGATCCTGTGCTAACCAGCTGGCCCCCATCTTCACACTGATTTTCAATAGATCACTGGAGCAGTGTGAAGTTCCCTGCTGCTTCAAGCACTCAATCATTATTCCTGTCCCAAAGAAACCAAAAATCACAGGACCTAATGACTACAGACCTGTCGCCCTGACGTCTGTGGTCATGAAGTCATTTGAGAGACTGGTCTTGGCCTACCTGAAGGACATCACTGGATCCTTTCTAGATCCCCTTCAATTTGCTTATTGAGCAAACAGGTCTGTGGATGATGCAGTCAACATGGGATTGCAACATATCCTGCAACATCTGGAAAGACCAGGGACATATGCAAGGATCCTTTTTGTGGACTTCAGTTCTACTGAACTCTCTGTTCCCATGTCTATCTGTCAGTGGATTACCAGCTTTCTGATGGACAGGCTGCAGCTTGTGAGACAGGGGAAATTCACTTCCAGCACCTGTACAGTCAGCACTGGTGCCCCCCAGGGATGTGTGCTCTCCCCACTACTCTTCTCCCTCTACACCAACGACTGCATCGCCAAGGACCCCTCTGTCAAGCTCCTGAAGTTTGCAGACGACACCACTGTCATCGGCCTCATCCGAGATGACAATGAGTCTGCATACAGAAGGGAGGTTAAACAGCTGGCTGTCTGGTGCTGTCAAAACAACCTTGAGCTGAACACGCTCAAAATGGTGGAGATGATTGTGGACTTTAGGAGGAACACCCCAACACTGACCCCCCTCACCATTCTAAACAGCACTGTGGCAGAAGTGGAGTCATTCAGGTTCCTGGGCACTACCATCTCATAGGACCTGAAGTGGGAGACCCACATTGACTCCATTGCAAAAAAGGCCCAGCAGAGGTTGTACTTCCTTCACCAGTTAAGGAAGTTCAACCTGCCACAGGCGCTGCTGATACAGTTCTACTCAGCAGTCATTGAGTCTGTCCTCTGCACTTCTATAACTGTCTGGTTTGGTTCAGCTACGAAATCGGATATCAGAAGACTACAAAGGACAGTTCGGACTTCTGAGAGGATTATTGGTTGCCCCCTGCCCTCCCTTCAAGAACTATACACTTCCAGAGTGAGGAAAAAGGCTGGAAAAATCACTCTGGATCCCACTCACCCTGCCTACTACCTTTTTGAACTGTTGCCTTCTAGCCGACGCTTTAGAGCTCTGAGCACCAGAACCGTCAGGCACAGGAACAGTTTATTTCCCCCAGGCCATCCATCTCATGAACAGTTAAAACTGCCCCATTGAGCAATAATTAATGTGCAATACACAGCTTAGTCTTTTTATATTATCCAACACATCCAACCTCTTCTGCCATTACATTCCCTTGCACTGTATATAACGGATTTGTATTTAGATTTGCACTACGTATGTGTGTATGTATGTATGTGTGTGTCTGATTGTGTATGTATGTATGTATATATGTATATATATGTGTATGTATGTATATATGTGTATGTGTGAATATGTATGTATGTATATATATATATATATATATATATATATATATATTGTCTATTGAGTATTCTATACATACTTTTTTCTTTTCAATATTTATTTATATTTTATTTAATTGTTAATTATTTTTTTAAAATGCTTTTAATATTTTTTCACATTAATCTACACTCCATACCTCCTAATGACAAAACAAAAACCAGATTTTTGATAACTTTGCAAATTTAAAAAAAAAAACTGAAATATCACATTGAGTATTAGTAGACCCTTCTCCAGCCAGGTCTCCTAAGCAACCAAATTGGCCTGGTTGCTAGGGAGGGTAGAGTCACATGGGGTAACCTCCTTGTGGTCGCTATAATGCGTGGTTCTCGCTCTCATTTGGGTGCTTGGTGAGTTGTGCGTGGATGCCGCAGAGAATAGTGTGAAGCCTCCACACGCGCTACGACTCCACGGTAATGTGCTCAACAAGCCATGTGATAAGATGCGTGGATTGATGGTCTAAGATGCTGAGGCAACTGAGATTCGTCCTCCGCCACCCGGATTGAGGTGAGTCTCTACACCACCACGAGGACTTAGAGCGCATTGGGAATTGGGTATTCCAAATTGGGGAGAAAAGGGGAGAAAAAAAAGAGGAAGTATTCAGACCCTTAACTCAATACTTAGTTGAAGCACCTTTGGCAGTGATTACAGCCTCAAGTCTTTTTGGGTATGATGTGACAAGCTTTGCACACCTGGATTTGGGGATTTTCTGCCATTCTTTGCAGATCCTCTCAAGCTCTGTCAAGTTGGATGGGGACCATCAGTGGACAGTCTCTCCAGAGATGTTTGATTGGGTTCAAGTCGGGGCCCTGGCTGGGCCACTCAAGGACATTCACAGAGTTGTCCCTAAGCCACTCTTGCGTTGTCCTGGCTGTGTGCTTAGGGTCATTGTCCTGTTGGAAGGTGAACCTTCAGCCCAGTCTGAGGTCCTGAGCACTGAGCACTCTGGACCATGTTAAGGATATCTCTGTATTTTGCTGAGTTCAGCTTTCCTTCAAGCCTGACCAGTCCCCCAGTCCCTGCCGCTAAAAAACACACCCACAGCATGATGCTACCACAAGCATGCTTCACCATTGGGATGGAATTGCGCAGGTTATGAGTGGTGCCTGGTTTCCTCCAGACACGATGCTTGGAATTAAGGCCAAACAGTTCAATCATCAGACCAGAAAATCTTGTTTCTCACAGTCTGAGGGTCTTTTAGGTGCTTTTTTCCAAATTCCAAGCAGGCTTTCATGTGTCTTGCACTGAGGAGAGGCTTCCGTCTGGCAACTCTGCCATAAACGCCAGATCAGTGGAATGTTGCAATGATGGTTGTACTTCTGCAAGTTTCTCCCATCTCCACACATGATCTCTGGAGCTCAACTAGAGTGACCATCGAGTTCTTGGTCACCTCTCTAACCAAGGTCCTTCTCCCCAGATTGCTCAGTTTGACCGGGTGGCCAGCTCTAGGAAGAGTCCTGGTTTTTCCAAACTTCTTCCATTTAAGAATTATGGAGGCTACTGTGCTCTTGGGAACCTTCAGTGCAGCTGAAATTTTTTTGTAGCCTTCCTCAGATCTGTGCCTCGACACAGTCCTGTCTCTGAGCTCTGCAGGCAGTTCCTTGGACCTCATTGCTTGGTTTTTGCTCTGATAAGCATTTTCAGCTGTGAGACCTTATATAGGCAGTTGTGTGTCTTTCCAAATCATGTCCAATCAATTGAATTCAATTGAGGACTCCAATCAAAGTGTATAAACATCTCAAAGATGATAAAGAGAAATGGGATGCACCTGAGCTAAATTTCAAGTGTCATAGCAAAGGGTCTGAATGCTTATGTCAATGTGATATTTCAGTTTTTTTTCTTTTTAATAAATTTGCAAAGTTATCAAAAATCTGTGTTTTGCTTGTCATTATGGGGTATGGAGTGTAGATTGATGTGAAAAAAATAATAATTTAAAGCTGCAACATAACTGTCATGGATCCTTCTGACCCACCTACCAATTTCACTCAACCCACTCTTCTGAGTACTGATCACCCACACCTGCCTCCAATCATTGCATCAACCCCACTATATAAACTTCACTCCCCTTCCATTCTGTGTCTGGTCTCAACTTCATGTACAGACTCACTTACCTGTATCTCCAGCGTTAAACACCATAATGATTCCTCTCCAGCGACTCTTCTACTCGAAACGTTTCCTCTCCAGTGACTCCAGTGTCCATCTCCTCAACGCAAGCTTCGTTGTTGCAAACTCTCCACCTCAAGGAAAGTCACCATCTCTATCAGCATTAGTCTTCATCGCGTAAACTATCACCACTGCTACCTAGTACTGTCACGCCATCACTTACCTGCTGTCTTTGTGTGTCAATAAATACCAGCTTGGGTTCAAACATCATCCTTGAGTCTGAATATACGTTACAATAACAAAATGTGAAAAAATGAATAGTTTATGAATGCACTGTTTATATATCTATATCTATCTATATATATATATATATATATATATATATATATATATATATATATATATATATTAGGGCTTTCAATCGATTACATTTTTAATCAAATTAATCGCATATAGAAATATTTGCTGAGAAAGACCCTCAAATAACAATAATTCAGTTTACTGTATAATGATAATTATATATAAAATATATACATTATAAAAAAATAATAATTCAGATAATTAAAATGCATTACATTATAGTGGCAGACCAGTAAAGCTTTAGACAATACAAAAATTGGCTTTAGAATCCAATATATTGCTTATTCCCATATTATTGAACATAAGCCAATCAATGGCCTACAGTCCAGAGCAATACATTTTGCAACTGAATTCGTCAATCAGTCTGAGATCTATTATATGCATGGCTCGAGTTGAGGGAGGAAGCGAGGGGATGTCATCCCCCTTGTTGCAAGAAATACCAAAAAGCATCCCCCTTGTAAAACCACCATCCCCCCTCACCATCCCCTTTAGATCAGTTGTGTTATGTATTACTTATAAGTAATCATGCAAGTAAAATATTTAATATTTAATTTTAATACGTTTGATAAATAACAGAATTTAAATAAGGGCGATTAGCCGGTCAGAATTAGATTTCGACATGTGTGAGGTTGGCAGATTTCTATAGGTGAAATCCCCCAATCAGATCTGGACACTTGTAGAGTTTGGATATATGCTGCCAGGGTGATGCTTTAGTCCAGCAGTCTGGCAACCTTGAGGCAACGAGCGAGCACTCCACTGCAAAAAAAGTTTTCTGAAGACACTGTAAAACAGGAATGTCGGAGTTTGCGATGTGTTGACTTGTCCTTCCTAGTGTTCACATGAAACTTACACCACAAGTTTTCAAATGTTTCACACACTTTCAGACATGTTCAAGTAGTAGATTGGAGTAGAAAAAATGTGTGTCTGCAGTGGACGAGCAATAGAAAAAAACCTTTTTCATGATCATAACATGGATTCTTTTCACAAAATAACATGGTAACAGGTACATATTATGGCCATGTGTCCTAAAGGTCAATGAAGTGACGCTCATTTTTGTCCTGATCTATTCAATTAAAAATACATAATAAAATGGAATTCACACAAACCATTTACTTGAATACACCTGAAAATTGTTCAATTGCTGAGCTTAAAGTCATATTGATATATTTTTTTCTGTGGCTTAAAGTAAAAAATGTGATGTGGTTTCCAGAGACAATAAAAAAAGAAAAAAAAAGTCAGTCTCATTAAAATCGTCCTGATGGAGGGAACGAGATGTTGTGTCGAAGTAGTGACACTAGGGGTCGAGACACCTTTTTTTTATGCTGAGGAGTCGAGACAAGGTCCCGGCCACTTCAGCGGGTAGTTCAGCATTGTGGCAGGAGGGACACAATGTCTCGTTCTCTCCATCAGGGAATGGAGGTTACGCAAGTAACCAGGACATTCCCTATCCGTCACTCACTCGACATTATGACGATGTAGTGACACTAGGGGTCCCTATACAAAACGCCGCAACTGGCTGAACTGTGTTACGTGAACTGGCGGTGTGTGATGGGCAGACCACTGTGTGCCTCGTAGCCAGCGCACCAGGCCGACACGTAACTTCCCCCAACACTGTTATGAGTGTCGAATGGCCCTTTGGGACAAGTCGACTACCCAAAAATAGAGACGGGCTAGCCCAGTCGTGGCCTCTTATCCCCTTTTTTTTCCACTCCCCAAAAAAATAGGGATTGACCTGGTTGGCCCAGTTGGTTTAGTCGGGGGGGGGCCCTCCCAAGGGAAGGATACTGTGGAGACCACACCCCGCCCAGAGAGGGGGGGGGGGGTATTTAAGTGGAAATATGTCACATGGTCTTGCCGAGCTATGTCGGAAATATGCCATGTGGAGAAGTCCCATGGTAGGTCTTACCCTACGGGGCAAGGGTTACTACAAGCATGGAGACTGGGGCAGAGGGGCCTCTGCCCAAGGAAGACGCAGTTTGCCAAAAGGAAAACAAATTAGTGGAAAATATACATCGCATGGGGTTACCTACGGGGAACCGCCACATGCGGAGCACCTACTCCAGTACAGGGATTTAGTTAGCATGTGTACTGGGCCGGCAGCAAGTCTCTCCAAATACTCATCTGCCACAGGGCTCGGAGGAAATCAACCAGGGAACACAGTTTGTGAACACTACTGGGAGTTAACGGCACACGTCTTCAGCTCAGGGGAGGTGAAATGCGCTATGCGCAAGCGATACACCCGGCCAGCTGTTCCGGACTTACCTGCTTGTGCGTGCCACTACACGGGACGAAACCAGTTCCACCTGGAGGTTGTAGAACCTCGCAAAGGTGTTGGGTGTTGCCCAGCCCGCTGCTCTGCAAATGTCTGTTAGAGAGGCACCCCTGGTCAAGGCCCAGGAGGCCACTGCACCCCTGGTAGAATGGGCTTGTAGCCCTACTGGGGATGGCACGTCCTGGGCGTGATATGCCATTGTTATGGCGTCAATGAGCCAGTGGGCGATCCTCTGCTTGGAGACAGCGCTGCCTTTCCGCTGTCCACCAAAGCAGACAAAGAGCTGCTCAGAGACTCTAAAGCTCTGCGTGCGATCCAAATAGATGCGTAAAGTGCATACCGGTCACAGCAAAGTCAGGGCTGGGTCTGCCTCCTCCTGGTCCCTAAAAGGGGTCATGGGAACCTTGGGCACATAGCCCGGTCGGGGTCTCAGGATCACATGAGAGTAGCCCAGACCAAACTCCAGGCACATTTTGCTGACAGAGAACGCTTGCAGGTCTCCTACCCTCTTGTTGGAAGTGAGCGCAGTCAGAAGGGCAGTCTTCAAGGAGAGTGCCTTAAGCTCAGCTGACTGCAAAGGCTCAAAGGGGGCTCTCTGTAGGCCCTGAAGAACTACAGAGAGGTCCCATGAGGGAACGAGGCACGGTCTGAAGGGATTCAGCCTCCTGGCGCCTCTCAGGAACCTGATGATCAGGTCGTGATTCCCTAAGGACTTACCGTCCACTGTGTCATGGTGTGCCGCTATAGCAGCTACATACACCTTCAAGGTGGAGGGGGACAGCCGCCCTTCCAACCTCTCCTGCAGGAAGGAAAGCACAGATCTGACTGCGCATCTCTGGGGGTCTTGCCATCGGGAAGAACACCACTTAGCGAACAGACGCCACTTAAAGGCATACTGGCGCCTCGAAGAAGGGGCCCTAGCCTGAGTGATCGTGTCTAACACTGCGGGTGGTAGAGCGCTTAGGTCTTCCGTGTCCCGTCCAGGGGCCAGACATGGAGATTCCAGAGGTCTGGTCATGGGTGCCAGATGATGCCCCGTCCCTGAGAAAGAAGGTCCTTCCTCAGGGGAATTTGACAGGGGGGGCTGTCGCGAGGAGCGTGAGGTCCGAGAACCACGTCTGGGTGGGCCAGTAGGGTACTAACAGGATGACCTACTCCTTGTCCTCCCTGACCTTGCACAGGGTCCGTGCAAGTAGGCTCACTGGGGGAAATGCATATTTGCGCAGTCCAGGGGGCCAGCTGTGTGCCAGCACATCTATACCTGAAGTTGAGAGGTAACGACCGCAACCAGGAATAACACACAAACGGAAAGGCATCTTTAAAAAGATGCGTCTTTAAAAAGACGTTCTGTGTGTGCTGCTCTTTTAGAGAAATATACTCTTTTAGAAAAATATACTCTCTTTTTTCTGCCGAAGCACCCAGGGGTGCTCTCTGCAGTGCACCAGTGCAGAGGAGGGAGAAGCTGCTGAAATGCGCCGTCAGACCAGCAGAGTCAGCTCAGTAAACATCGACCGTTCGGCTCTGAAGAGAAAATCAGAATGAGTGGTTGCATACCAGCTCCTTTTATACCTGTATGTCCGGGGGAGTGGTGTGCAAATACCACTTGCCAATTTTCATTGGCCTTTTGTCAAAGACCAGAGGTGTCTCGGGCTCCCAAGTGTGACCCCTAGTGTCACTACATCGACACAACGTCGAGTGAGTGACAGATAGGGAACTGAAATTCCTGAAAAAGAAATTTTGGCATGACTAGTGCAGAATAATATTTAATTGTTATTTATTAAAAAAATAAACAGTGAAACAATTGTTTTAAAATATGATTCATATTTTAAAACACTTTTTGTCCACCAAATCAAAATCTTTGGATATAACCAACATGTACGTAGCCATTTTGTTGTTTATGTTGACCATTAAAACTATAAAACACAGTAAAATAGTGTTTTGTCAGTATTTAGTTTGCTGAGATAAACATTGGTACTGAGGCTATTTAGTATAGATGGGCCACTTCTATTAAAATGAATTGGAGAAATTGGAACGCCCAGCAGTCAATGGATGTAGAAAGGAAGATGTTTAAAAAACATCTGATATTTATTTTGACATGTTTATGAAAAGGCACATTTTGTTCATGTGGTGTAACCCTGTGAAAAATTCTTGATATTTTTGACTCAAAAATTCATAATATTTATTTAAAAAGATTCCTTAAAGTTTGTTTGAAAACTTTTTGCAAATGAATGAATACGTTTTTTACAATGCATGGCATCATAAACATACTGTTTTTAGGTCGCTGTTTCAGTAACGTAGTTTGAAAATTAGTAAAACTTGTCTGGAGATCCGTGCGTTTGGATTTGCGCTCCATTAAGCTGTGTTTGAATGCAAGGACGAGACTCATCTTGTGCAATGGGTAAAGTCGCGCTCTCACTACATGACTGTCAGACTACTTGAAATGCTGTACTGCTCACATTACACAATACGTTTTCTTGTCATCTGTCATCTTCTTGTCTTAGCAGCGCTCATACTACACAACATAACACAGACGATGTGCACAAACTACAAGATTTTTGGCCAAGAGGCATCTTGGGCACGCTGTCTGCACGCTTTCTGTGTCTGTTTTTGAAAAAAAAAGTTGGGAGTTAAATAAAATAGCACAATGTCAATTAGAGTGTGCAGACCATATATTTATTTGTTAAAAAATTCTTGTTAATTACTATAAAACATAATTATGATCAAATTGTGACTTTCCATTCTTGTACATAAAGATGCATGATACAATTTGATTGGCCTGAGCAATTCGCTCTTGTCATTGCATCGCTCACACCAGTAATATTAAGCATGGCTTGAAAGTATCCCAGCATCTTTGACTGCTCAAGACTGGCTCAGAGCACGTCGCTGAACTGCTCATACTTAACGAGTATCGCCGACCGTAGCGAGCACCAAATTGGTGGTGATCTGGCGTTTTTGTTGCAGACCTCGGAAATCTGTCTGTGGTAGCAAAATCCGTCCAAAATCCTGTAGTAAATCATCAAAAATCCTGTAGTAAATCATGTAGAATTGAGTAGAGATGTAATTCTTCTGGATTAATCTGGAATTCAGTCTTTTCCAACCTAAAAATGTGACCCACGTGAATTGTGTAAATCTGTTAAAATAACTGTCAAAGTATGTTAGTATTTCATTGGGGTTAATGTCTTATCAACAATGTCCTGTCCGGTGCATTCTCTATAAGCATTTTTTACCCAAATAAGCGTCATTCAAACTTCCCTTAGAACTGCTGCATTCACTCAAACTTCACAGCTGCTTCTGCATCGCACATAAACTTTGTTTAGAACGTGCGAGACGGAGGCTCCTGATTTTTGATGTCAGGGCTTCATTCAAGTAACACAGGTTTATTTTAATTAATCAAGACAAATAAAATGGTTGAATATATAAAACGGGTTTGCTGACAGGTTAAAAATCGCTATTGTTAAGGGGTAATTCCAGTGTTACTGACTAGATATTTACAGTGAAATCGTGAAATTTATTTTCACATATAACATGCTTATTGCCAGTATATCAAACCATATGTAAGTTCTGTATTATCATAAAACCCTGCAGATGATAAAATTAGAAAATGTTCAGTCAAGAGAAGTTTTTTACCATTTTAGACTGAGAAAAGAACTTGGGTTCTGAATGTAATAAAAATGGACACAAGTTTTTGGGAGATTACTCTCTATAGAAACTCTGTGAATTTAAATACACAATCCAGAAATAATACAAGCCACACGCTAAAGAGGGGTTGGCACTCCTAAGAGCATGTAATATACAATTTTTATTCATTGTCACATTCATACATTTTCACATTAATGTGGAAAAACTAGCATCACAATTGTAAAAACAACACTTACAGTAAGTACATGTTTAGTGAAAACCACCCAAAACTCTGTAAAACCTGCAAACATTGACCTCTAAGACATTGGTATAATTTTGTTAATGGAGCATCATCGATTGAATTAAGATTAAAATCACTATATGCGCTTGCATGATTAATCAGTGATCCCTAAACCACATTTAAAACAGTCTGCATTGTCTACTTCAGTCAGCAATGCACAAGCTAGCAGTACCGTCTAGCCACTGTATGTGGGAAAACACTGAGCAGTGCATCATATGCAGAGGTGGTTAGTAATGTGCTACATTTACTCCGTTACATTTACTTTTTGGAAAGAAAATTACTTTTATAGTAGGTTTAAATGTGGGTACTTTTTACTCTCACTCAAGTAAATTACTAATGAAAGTTTTGTACTTTTACTTCATTACAGTGGGCAGCGTTCCTGTCATTATATTACTAGGTTTAATTTTGATGAATGTGTAATTTATTGAAAGATTATTGAATGGGACTTTTAAGACAGTGGAAGTTCACACAGCTGTGCACGCTGACACAGACTGTATCACGATATGGAAAGAAGTCACAAGAGCTGGATCTAGGCATGGCGAAAAATGTATTTAATAAAATAAACAAAGTACAGAATATCGGGGTAAACACAAGAACAAAGAAAACATCCACGATGGGAAAACACATATACACGGGAGGTCAAACACATTATGCAACAACTGACAACAAACAACTGATTCACAGGGCATTAAATACACAAAGACTAATGACTTATGGAAGACAGGTGAAAACAATGTGGAACAGCTGGTAGTGATGAGGGCAGGGAATTATGGGAAGTGTAGTCCAGGGGGAACAGATGACACAGGGCAGACAACAGTGAATCAAAACAGACTGTCACTCAAGACGAGTCCATCACTGCTGCAGCATCATGCTCTTCTATCTAAATGAAACACTTTCTTCACTCCGCACAGTGAAAAAAATAATAGTTTCGTCATGCAATACCTTCATTTAACACCATGACAAGCGGATATTTCAAGATTAAAATTGCAGCTCCAACTTAAGGCAGCACGCTGAGGTAAGTTTTGGCTCTAATGATAACGCAGGCTTTTCTGTGACATGGTGATGGTCATTTTCAGGGTGATTCTGTAAATATGGGCTCTTGTGACGTTTTTAAATGTACATTTTTAAATCTGCTGCAGTATATATCAGTACACTTTGTCCCGCACCCCGCATGTCATAAGCAGTATTTACGAATTTACCCCACGCCCTTGCAGGTGTACTGGAAACTATGGCAGCTACTGGCTGATTAACTATATAAATCCATGTAAAAATCCACATTAAATGTAAATGCCTTTTGCTCTGCCGATCGCACTATTGACAACTGGAACGCGAACAGACAGAATTTCTGCGTGTGGTGCCCTACCCAGTCTGCGTACTCTGCATTTAGGGAGCGGTGGTACTGCTGTACAGAACTAATGATCTAAATTCTTTCGACACTGAAAACTGTAACTACACTGAACTAACCAATAAAAGCTATGAAATAGTGAAAGTAGGCATTAATAAAACGTGATCTTGCTTTGGTTTATATTTCCCTGTGGGACATTGTTCATATTTTCACTGTAATAATTACTAGAAAGGTTTCCAAACCTCTCTTCTTATTGACAAATTCATCCAGATCTGACAAGAGCCCTTAAAGGGATAGTTCATCCAAAAATGAAAATTCTCTTATTTACGCACACTTCAAATTCAATCAAATCACTTTATTGTCACTCAACCATATACACAAGTGCAACAGTGGGTGAAAGTTTTGGGTGCAGTTCCGAGCAACATAGCAGTCATGACAGTGATGAGACATATACCAATTTACAATAAACATCAGATTTACACAACACTGTAATGTAGGCTGGCAAGCAATGACAGGCAGGAACAGATGATGACGAGCAAGAACCCAAGTGCAGTTTATTACTTGATGAGTGGTATATCCAGAAACATGAATCCAATCAAACAGACTATAACAACTTGATTTGACTTGAATAACATAACACTAGACATGAACATGGACTTGACTTGACTGCGTTGCACAAAACAAACACTCACATTAACATTCAATACATTCAGTTCCTTACCCAGACACAATGGAAACATGAGACTTAAATACATGGATGTGGGAAACATAAACCAATGAACAAACAAAACTCTAAACAAGATAACAAGACAATTAGCATAAGCCAATGACATGATAGAACCAATAACAAGACTATAATAATAATTTTCTTTATTTATCACACATTATACATTTGCACATGTACAGTGAAATTCTTCTTTTTCACATATCCCAGCTAGGCTGGGGTCAGAGTTGGCCATGATATGGTGCCCCTGGAGCAGATAGGGTCAAGGGCCTTGCTCAAGGGCCCAACAGTGGCATCTTGGTGGTGCTGGGGCTTGAACCCCTGACCTTCTGATCAGTAACCCAGAGCCTTAACTGCTGAGCTACCACTACCCCCCAAACTAATAGTAATAAACTATGAACTAATAGTAAACAGATAAAAAGAACATGAGGGAAACAGGATGATCACATGACTTGACATGGAAACAGGGAACCACATGACATGGCAGGGAAACAGGGAATCACATGACATGGCAGGTAAACAGGGAATCACATGACATGGAACTACTTTTCAAAATAAAAGACATAAACATGAACATGAACACATCTAGACGTGACAAACACAATTTACAAATTTAATATACACATAATTACAACACAATATACAAATAATAATTTAAATTGTACAGTATACAATACACACAATATAGAATACACAGTATGCAATAAAAATAATATATATAAATGTGCAGTAAGGTTGTATAGTGTTGTATTGACACTCAGGCTGTCGGTTGATAGTCAGTTGCCAGTGTGTTGTTAAGAGAAATATAATTATGACTGTCCAGTGTGAGATTAATAAAGTGCAGTGCTGATATATGTTGATCATGAGTGATTAAGAGTTCAGAAGTCTGATTAATTGGGGGAAGAAGCTGTTGTGAAGTCGGCTGGTGTGGGTCCTGATGCTGTGATACCGCCTGCCTAATGGTAACAGTGAGAGCAGCCCATGGCTTGAGTCTCTGATGATCCTCTGTGTTTTTTCACACACTGCCTGGTATATATGTACTGGAGGGAGGGAAGCTCACCTCCGATGATGTGTCTGGCAGTTCGCACCACCCTTCGCAGAGCTTTGCGGTTGAGGGCGGTGCTGTTCCAGGCAGTGATGCAGCCAGTCAGGACACTCTCTACAGTGCTGGTGTAGAACCTTGTGAGGATGCGGTGGTTCATTCCAAACTTCCTCAGCCGTCTCAGGAAGAAGAGGCACTGGTGATCCTTCTTCACAACAGCCTCAGTGTGGACAGACCATGTGAGTTCCTCAGTGATGTGGACACAGAGGAACTTGAAGCTGCTGAATCTCTCCACCAGTGCTCCATTGATGGTGATATGGCTGTGTTCTCTGTCTTTTCTCCTTAAGTCCACCACAAGCTCCTTGGTCTTACTGATGTTGAGGGAGAGGTTGTGCTCCGGGCACCAGTGTGTCAGAGTGTGCACCTCCTCTCTATAGGCTGTTTCATCATTGTCAGTGATCAGACCTACCACCATCGTATCATCAGCGAACTTGATGATGGCATTGGAGCTATGTGTTGCCACACAGTCATGTTTGTACAGGGAATATAGGAGTGAGCTGAGAACACAGCCCTGCGGGGCTCCAGTGTTGAGGGTCAGTGGTGAGTAGATGTTACTGCCCATTCTAACAACCTGGTGTCTGCCTGACAGGAAGTCCAGGATCCAGCTGCACACCGAGCTGTTTAAGCCTAGAGCCCATAGTTTTGCGTCAAGCTTGGAGGGCACTATGGTGTTGAATGCTGACCTTTTTTCCAAGTGGGAAAGAGCAGTATATATTGTGACTGCAATGGCATCATCAGTGGAGCGGTTGCTTCTGTAAGCAAACTGTAGTGGGTCCAGTGAGGCAGGCAGCACAGAGTAGATGTGGTCTCTGTTAAGCTTTTCAAACCATTTGCTGATGATGGGAGTTAGGGAAACAGGACACCAGTCATTTAGGCAAGTTATCTTTGACTGTTTTAGTATGGGCACAATGGTGGATGTCTTAAAGCATTTAGGAACCACACACAGGGAGAGAGAAAGATTGAAATGTCCGTTAAAACACCCGCTAGTTGAATCGCATATCTGAGAGCACGGCCCGGAATGCCATCTGGACCCGCAGCTTTGTGAATATTCATATGTTTTTGTATTGTTGTTTGGCTGCATTGATTGTTTTGAGGAGAATATGTCCTAATGCCATCCCAGATGTGTATGACTTCCTTTCTTTTGCAGAACACAAATGAAGATTTTTAGAAGAATTTCTCAGCTCTTTTGGTCCATACAATGCAAGTGAATGGGTGCCAACATTTTAAAGCTAAAAAAAATCACATAGGGTCAGCATAAAAGTAATCAATAAGACTCCGGTGGATAAATCCATATCTTCAGAAGTGATATGATAGGTGTGGTGAGAAACAGATCACTTTCACATTCTTCTTCTTGTGTTTTTAGTGATTCACATTCTTCTCTGAATATCGCCCCCTGCTGGGCTGGGAGAAGAACGTCTAGCAAAAAGTTACTTAAATATTCATCTGTTTCTCACCCACACCTATCATATCACTTCTGAAAATATGGATTTAACCACTTGAGTCTTGTGGATTACTTTTATATATATAAACACATTCACTGAAAATAAATGGTGACAAGGCTAACATTCTGTCTAAAATCTCCTTGTGTTGCATGGAAAACGAAAATCATATGGTTTGGAACAACATGATGGTGAATGATGACAGAATTTCCATTAATAATAATAATAATAATTCTGTAATACATGTTAAATGTGTATTATGTAATGGAATGTAGGGAGTTAACGTCCATTATTTCATTTATGAAAGTAACGAGTTACTCACTACTTGAATACTCTTTTAATTGGATACTTTCTTACTCTTACTCAAGTAATTATTTATGTTAGCACTTTTACTTCTACTTGAGTATAGTTTTTGGCTACTCTACCCACCTCTGATCATATGTGCCACAGGAATTGCAGGAATTGGAACCCAAATGCAGGAATGTAAAAATAATTTATTTTATTGAAAAGAAAAACAAACAGGAAACACAAAACTATCATGAGGGGTAAAAATTAAGGAAATAAAAACACAAAATAACAAACTGAAAATGAACACCGACCGACAGACATGGAAACGAAGTGATCTGAAAACACAAGAGGAAGGGAGCACAATATATAAAGGTAGATACATGAGGAACAGGTAAAGACAATCAACATAATGAGGACTATAGGGGTGAGGCCAGAGGGAAGAATGGGACAGAGTTGGGAAAGCACATGGCAAACATAAACACTTGACTCAGCCATGTGCTCATACACGGCACAAACTCACACAGACAAGAAACAGACAAAGACAACAGGGCAGACAGAGCGGGATCATGACAGTACACCTCCCCCCCACTCGACAGACACCTCCTGGTGTCCATACCAGGCAGGACAGACGGACTGGACCAGGGAGTAGGCTGAGGACCAGGAGGGCAGGAGACAGATTGGGAAGGGGGTGGGTAGGTGGGGGTTTAAGTTACTGAATATAAAAGACATACAAAATATCTATAAGATACAAAAAAAATAAAAATAAAAAAAAAACAACAACAAAAAAAAAAAACAATCTACAAAAATACAGAATACAATCTACACATTAAAAAACTTTCTCCCAATACACTTAGTCACAGCCCCCCCCCCCCCACACACACACACACACACACACACACACACACACACATAAATGGAACTATTGGAATTATGTTGTGACTAAACAAAATCCAAAATAAATCAAAACTGTGTTATATTTTAGCATCTTCAAAGTAGTCAACCTTTGCCTAGAATTTTCAGAAATGTACTCTTGACATTTTCTCAACCAACTTCTTGAGGTATCACCCTGGGATGCTTTTTAAACAGTATTGAAACAATCACAACAATTACCAATACCGTACACAAAGTGCGAGTGTGTGCGTGTGTGTGTGAGTGTGAAGCTTTCCAAAGTTCCAGTGCACAATATATACAAGGTGAGATTGTTTCGGTCTCACCGTAATGACGGTTAATGTCCCAGGAGCGTGAAATCCAACCAGCGCAATGTTGAATGCTCCTCTCTGGTAAGTAATCCAATATGGAAGAAAATTCCACAAAGAGACGAATAGAGTCCTCTATCCTCCAACTCGACTGCACGAAACAGAAATCCTTAGAACGTACGTATATCCAATAACACTCGTGAATGTAAAACACCACTTGCTTCTCCCTGCTTTACCGGCTTCTTTTATATCCTTGTTTACTTCCGCACATGTGGCTTAGTCCATCACGTGATTGCATGTGACTGAAGTCTCGCGAGAAGTAACACAGGAACCAAACACCATATTAGGGCAAACAGAAAATGACAGGAATAAAACAGCATAATTATCTTTAACACACATGGACACATTTATTCATGGTTATACTGATTAATCCCCTTATGTGGCTTCGCTGCATAGACCCCCCCCCCAGCCAGCAGCATAGGTGGAGACTGTCCATACCAGTGTTTTAAGTTCACCACATTGTATATTTCAGTTTTAGCTGGGTTGCCCCAACAAACAGTGTAATTTATTGGCCCCATTTTCTTTTTAAATTCAGCTGGACCCTCCCACTTGGGCGCTAGCTTAGCGGAGAATTTGTTTGTGGCTGAGGAGAGTGGATGAGTTCTGAGCCAGTCTAGATCACCCTGTTGAAAGTGCACATCTTTCCTCCGGGAATTGTAGTATCTAGCCTGTCTGGCTTGCCGTACACACACTCTACGCTTAACCTCCTCCTTCAAGTTGGTTTGTTTTTCCAGCAGGTTGTACGACTACTGGTCTGGAGTAGGCGGTCTGTAGATCAGCCTTTCCAGCGGCCCCTGAAGCTGCCTGCCTATCATGAGCTCTGCAGGTGTCTTCCCAGTCGTCTCCTGTTTTGCTGTGTTGATGGCATACAAAAACTCCGGTATCCAAAAACGTCATGGTTACTGGTGTAACCTCCGTTCCCTGATGGAGGGAACGAGACGTTGGTGTCGATGTAGTGACACTAGGGGTCACTCTTGGGAGCCCGAGACACCTCTGGTCTTTGATAAAAGGCCAATGAAAATTGGCGAGTGGTATTTGCATGCCACTCCCCCGAACATACGGGTATAAAAGGAGCTGGTATGCAACCACTCATTCAGGTTTTACGCTGAGGAGCCGATATAAGGTCCGGCCATTTCAGCGGGTAGTTCAGCGTTGTGGCAGGAGGGACCAACGTCTCGTTCCCTCCATCAGGGAACGGAGGTTACACCAGTAACCATGACGTTCCCTATCTGTCACTCATTCGACGTTGGTGTCGATGTAGTGACACTAGGGGTCCCTATACAAAACGCCACAAGGCTGAACTGTGTTACGTGAACTGGCGGTGTGTGGTGGGCAGACTTGCTGTGTGCCTCATAGCCAGCACACCAGGTCGACACGTAACCTCCCCCAACACAGTTATGAGTGTCGAACGGCCCTTTTTGGGGACAAGTCGACTACCCAGAGATAGAGACAGCTTAACCCAGTCGTGGCCTCTTTCCCCTTCTCTTTTTCCACTCCCTAAAAAAGAAGGGGGATTATCCGACTGGGCCGCCAGGTCTAGTCGGGGGGTGTCCCTCCCAAGGGGAGGACACCGCGGAGACCACACCTCGCCCCAAGAGAGGGGGGGATATTTAAGTGGAAGAATACATCACATGGTCTTTCCAACCATGTGGAGAGCCTTCAAGGTAGATCCTACCCAATGGGGGAGGAGTTACTACAACATGGAGACTGAGGGGCTCTGCCCAAGGAAGACGCAGTTTGCCAGTAGGGAAACGAACTAGCGGAAGATATAGATCACATGGGGTTAGCCTTACAGGGAACCGCCACATGCGGAGCACCTACCCCAGAACCGGGCTCTTAGTTAGCGCGTGTACTGGGCCGGCAGCGAGTCTCTCCGAAAACTCGACTGCCACAGGGCTCGGAGGAAGTCATCCAGGGAACAACTTTTGTGAACACTACTGGGAATTAACAGCGCACATCTTCAGCTCAAAAGGAGGTGGAAGGCGCTATGTGCAAGCGATACACCCGGCCGGCTATCCTGGGCTTATCCGCTTGTGTTGCGTGCCACTACCTGGGACGAAACCGGTTCCACCCGGAGGTTGTAGAACCTTGCAAAGGTGTTGGGTGTTGCCCAGCCCGCTGCTCTGCAATGTCTGTTAGAGAGGCACCTCTGGCCAGGGCCCAAGAAGCCGCTACACCACGGGTAGAATGGGCTCGTAGCCCTACCGGGGGCGGCATGTTTTGGGCGAGACATGCCATAGTTATGGCGTCAATGAGCCAGTGGGCGATCCTCTGCTTGGAGACAGCGCTTCCTTTCCGCTGTGCACCAAAGCAGACAAAGAGCTGCTCAGAGATTCTAAAGCTCTGCGTGCGATCCAAATAGATGCGTAAAGCGCGCACTGGACACAGCAACGACAGGGCTAGGTCTGCCTCCTCCTGGGGCAGCGCTTGCAGGTTCACCACCTGGTCCCTAAAAGGAGTGGTGGGAACCTTGGGCACATAGCCCGGTCGGGGGTCTCAGGATCACGTGAGAATAGCCCGGACCGAACTCCAGGCACGTTTTGCTGACAGAGAACACTTGCAGGTCACCTACCCTCTTGATGGAAGTGAGCGCAGTCAGGAGGGCAGTCTTCAAGGAGAGTGCCTTAAGCCCGGCTGACTGCAAAACTCAAAGGGGGCTCTCTGTAGACCCTGAAAAACTACAGAGGTCCGATGAGGGAACAAGGCGTGGCCTGGAGGGATTCAGCCTCCTGGCGCCTCTTAGGAACCTGATGATCAGATCATGCTTCCCTAAGGACTTACCGTCGACTGCGTCATGGTGTGCTGCTATGGCAGCAACGTACACCTTCAAGGTGGAAGGGGACAGCCTCCCTTCCAACCTCTCTTGCAGGAAGGAAAGCACTGATCTGACTGCGCACCTCTGGGGGTCTTCCTGATGGGAAGAACACCACTTAGCGAACAGACACCACTTAAAGGCATACAGGCGCCTCGTAGAGGGAGCCTTAGCCTGAGTGAACGTGTCTACCACTGCAGGTGGGAGACAGCTTAGGTCTTCTGCGTCCCGTCCAGGGGCCAGACATGGAGATTCCAGAGGTCTGGGCGCGGGTGCCGGATGGTGCCCCTTCCCTGAGAAAGAAGGGCCTTTCTCAGGGGAATTTGCCCGGGGGGAGCTGTCACGAGGAGCGTGAGGTCCGAGCACCACGTCTGGGCGGGCCAGTAGGGTGCTTACCAGGACGACCTTCTCCTCGTCCTCCCTGACCTTGCACAGGGTCTGTGCAAGCAGGCTCACTGGGGAAAACGCATATTTGCGAATGCCAGGGGACCAGCTGTGTGCCAGCACGTCTATGCCGAGGAAGGCCTCGGTGAGGGCGTACCAGAGCGGGCAGTGGGAGGATTCTTGGGAGGCGAACAGGTGCACCTGTGCCTGACTGAATCGACTCCAAATCAGCTGGACCACCTGAAGATGGAGTCTCCACTCTCCCTTGAGGGTAACCTGTTGTTACGGCGCGTCCGCCGAAGTGTTGAGGTTGCCCGGGATGTGAGTGGCTTGCAGCGACTTGGTGCTGCTAACTCCGTTGGAGGAGACGGCGGGCGAGTTATGACATACAGCGGGAGCGCAGACCGCCTTGGCGGTTGACATATGCTACCGCTGCCGTGCTGTCTGTCCGAACTAGCACGTGCTTGCCCTGGATCAACGGCCGGAACCTCCGCAGGGCGAGCAGAATTGCCAGTAACTCGAGGCAGTTGATGTGCCAACGCAGCTGTGGACCTGTCTAGAGGCCGGCGGCTGCGTGCCCGTTGCCAACAGCGCCCCAGCCCATTTTGGAGGCGTCTGTCGTGACCACGACGCGCGTGGAGACCAGTTCTAGCGGAACACCTGCTCGTGGAAACGAGAGGTCGGTCCAAGGGCTGAAAAGACGGTGAGAGACCGACGTAATGGCCACGCGGTGTGTCCCGTGGCGCCATGCCCGTCTCGGGACTCGAGTCTGGAGCCAGTGCTGAAGCGGCCTCATATGCATCAACCCGAGCGGGGTGGCCACCGCCGAGGACACCATATGCCCCAGGAGCCTCTGAAAATGTTTCAGTGGAACCGCTGTTTTCTGTTTGAACGCCTTCAAACAGGCCAGCACCGACTGGGCGCGCTCGTTCGTAAGGTGCGCCGTCAAGGAGACTGAGTCCAACTCCAAACCGAGAAAAGAGATGCTCTGAACCGGGAGGAGCTTGCTCTTTTCCCAGCTGACCCGAAGCCCTAGTCGGCTGAGGTGTGAGAGCACCAGGTCCCTGTGTGCGCATAACCCATCTCGAGAGTGAGCTAGGATTAGCCAGTCGTCGAGATAGTTGAGCATGCGAATGCCCACCTCCCTTAACGGGGCAAGGGCAGCCTCTGCGATCTTCGTAAAGATGCAAGGAGACAGGGACAGGCTGAAAGGGAGGACTTGTACCGATACGCCTGACCCTCGAACGCAAACCGCAGGAAGGGTCTGTGTCGAGGAAGGATCGAGACGTGAAAGTACGCATCCTTCGGGTCTACCGCCGCGAACCGATCTTGATGCCGGACGCTTGCTAGAATGCGTCTTTGCGTCAGCATCTTGAACGGGAGTCTGTGTAAGGCCCGGTTCAGTACTCGCAGGTCCAAGATTGGCCGCAACCCACCGCCTTTTTTTCGGTACAATGAAGTAGGGGCTGTAAAACCCCTTCTTCATCTCGGCTGGAGGGACAGGTTCTATCGCGTCCTTCCGTAGGAGAGTAGCGATCTCCGCGCAAGGTAGCAGCGTTTCCATCTTTCACCAAGGTGAAGTGGACACCGCTGGACCTGGGCGGATGCCCAGCAAAGTGAATCGTGCAGCCGAGTCGGACAGTCTGGACCAGCCCTCGTGACGGACTGGAAAGCGCAAGCCATGCGTCCGAGTTCCGCGCAAGGGGGACCAAAGGGACAACGTCATCAGATGTACTGGCGGGTGGGGCCTCGCGGCGGGGCGGAGCTTGAGGTGCCACACTACATCGTGGCCGTGCTGAGTCCGAGGACATCGAAGCACTTACCTGGCTCCTTGTGACCACCCCCGGAACAGCCTGGGACGGGGGAGGAAGAGGCCTGTCCTCATGACCCGTGGAGACTGTCACATCGGGGGCGGATTTGTGCCACAGCTGGGCGCTCAGGGCGGGAGACCGCCGCTGGAGCGCCAACCTGCCAAATGGAGTGGTGGACGGTGGTCGTGATGCCAGCCGTACACACCGAATATGTGACCCAGGGAACAAGGAAACCACTCTTGCGGAGCTCTTGAGTACTGCAGCCACTTGGGCATGCAGCGCAATTAAATGCAAAAGGTAACAAAAAGAAGATCTGCTTACCAGCTCCAGAGCAGCTGGTTTCGTTGTCCCTGGGTCGCCCGTCTCAGAGGCGCTTCGAAGACCTCCGTGGGTTCTTCGGTGCCGGCTGTGAGACGGGTGGCGTCGGCTTCCTGCGGTGGGCTCCACACCGGGGCCGGGCCGGAGGGGTGGGCTGCGGCGGAGCTGGTGCAGTCACCGCAGGGGGACGCCCTCGGCGATGAGTAGATGGGGGGATCTTGAGCCACGCCGGGGCAGGACAAGCCGGCTAGCATCCATCTACTGCTCTACCATCGAGAACTGCTGGGCAAAGTCCTCGACGGTGTCGCCAAATAGGCCCGCCTGGAAAATGGGGGCAGCAAGGAATCGTGTCCTGTCGGCCTCACCCATCTCGACCAGGTTGAGCCAAAGGTGGCGCTCCTGGACCACTAGTGTGGCCATCGTCCGCCCGGGAGACCGTGCCGTGACCTCCGTCGCTCGGAGAGCGAGGTCGGTCGCCAAGCGCAGTTCCTGCATCAATCCCGGGGCGGAACTACCCTCATGCAGTTCCTTTAGCGCCTTGGCGGACTTGCAGGAGAGCCATGGCGTGCAGGGCGGAGGCGGCTTGTCCAGCAGCGCCGTAGGCTTTGACCGTCAGAGACGACGTAAACCTACAGGCCTTGGACGGGGGCTTTGGGCACCCACGCCAGGTGGCGGCGCTCTGCGGGCATAGGTGCACAGCGAGCGCCTTTATCCACTGGGGGATTGCCGAATAACCCTTGGCCGCCCCACCATCGAGGGTAGTGAGAGCGGGGAAGCTGAAAAGATCGGGACCGGGCAGTAAAAGGTGCCTCCCGCGACCTTGTCAGCTCTTCATGCACTTCCGGGAAGAAAGGAACGGGGCGGGGCGTGGCTTTGAGCGGCGCCACGATTCCAGGAACCAATCACAGAGCCGCGAGGGTTCAGGGAAGAGCGATGAAATCCACTCTAACCGACGCTCGCAGCTGTCCGGGAAAGCATGTCGTCATCTCCGCGTCAGCCTGTGACTGGGCGATCGACCCCGAAGGGAGGAGCCCAGCCGAGGCTTCCGACTGGACGAGCCCGCTCTCCGATGCTGCGCTCGAGAGCTCATCACTTTCGCGGGCTCCGAATAAGAGGTCGAACTCGCCGTGAGACGAGCCGGCGGACTCACCCGGAAGCCCGATCGGGGCAGACGAGCGTGCTGGGGAATGGGAGGTCCGCGGGGGGATACCCGGCGGAGGCGGTCCCATTGGGGTCCCCAAATCGCCCCCAGTGCTAGCCGCGCTGGCCTCAAACCCGTGGGTAAAAGGACCGAGGCGGGAGCCTCTGGGGTGGCTCGCTTCCTTACGAAGGCGAGCCACGACCGCAACGTTGCCATGGACACATTCTCGCAATGAGAATGTGACCATCCACGAACGCTGTCTCCGCGTGAGCAGTGCCCAGACACGAAAGACAGTGATCGTGACCGTTAGAAGGCGAGAGATAATGAGCACAACCAGGAATAACACACAATCGGAAAAGCATCTTTAAAAAGACGCGTCTTTAAAAAGACGTTCCGTGTGTGCGCTCTTTTAGAGAAATATATACTCTTTTAGAGGGGAAAAATGCTCTTTTAGAAAATATACTCTCTAGTTTTTCTGCCGAAGTGCCCAGGGGCATTTTCTGCAGTGCACCAGTGCAGAGGAGGGAGAAGCCGCTGAAATGCGCCGTCAGATCCAGCAGGTGAATGAACAGTAGTATTCAGCTCAGTGAGCATGACCGTTCGGCTCCGAAGAGAAAATCTGAATGAGTGGTTGCATACCAGCTCCTTTTATACCCGTATGTTCGGGGGAGTGGCATGCAAATACCACTCGCCAATTTTCATTGGCCTTTTATCAAAGACCAGATGTGTCTCGGGCTCCCAAGAGTGACCCCTAGTGTCACTACATCGACACCAACGTCGAGTGAGTGACAGATAGGGAATCCCAGGTGTTGTGTTGCTGACCGACATATGATACAACCATTGTCTTTAATGTCCTGTTTACCCTTTCAGTCAGATTAGTTTGTGGGTGGTATGAGGTTGTAAGTTTCTGAATTGCTCCCCATGACTTGCAGAATTCAGAAAGTATGCTGGAGGTAAACTGTGGTCCTCGATCCGATATGAGGTATTGGGAACACCCCATCGGGTAAAGATCTCCTCCCTAAGGACTTTAACGATCTTCGACATTTTACTATCTCTCAAGGGGAATATCTCCACCTATTTGGTGTAATAGTCCACGATGACGAGTAGGTTGGCGTTCTGTTTCTTGCTAAGGGGGAATGGTCCCATCAGGTCAATCCCCAATGTATGACCTGGAGAAATAGAAGTAGACTGTTGGACAGTAGGGAGAGAGAAAGTGACGAGGAGTCATCATTTGATGGAGGAAGGTGGGCACAGGGAAAGAGAAATTAAAAAGATGAAGAAAGGTGAAACTGACTAATAAGAAAATTATATTTTGTAACTTGAGTATGAAAAGTAAACCTTAAATGTGAAAACTTCACATTCATGTGTCTGTTTTATGTTCTGTCTGGTCCAGTTTATGAAAGAATACAATTTTTAACAATAATAATTAAACACTATAAAGTCTTGGTGTCCAAATGAAAGAACCCATGATTATTTGTTTTGTTTTTGATTTTCTATGTGTTTAAATATGTCTGGAGAACAAATTTACATGTGAGTTGCAACTTTATCTGTGTAAACTTGATCAACCAACAAAAAATAAGATAGGTAGAGTTTATTTAGTTAGGGACTGTCTGATGGAGAGATTAAGTGAGACACTGCTCTGTAAGCAGTGTGGGCAGGAGGGGTTATACTCCACGCTCTGTAAGGATGGTGCACAAATGATAGTCTGCAGACGTTGAATGTGAGAGCTCGTCTCTTTTGGTGTTTCCACTCAGACCGGAGCACCCCGAATTTAGAAAAGATAGGTAGCAGATTGTTTTAGTTAAGATTAGATATTTTTTCTTTTGTTTTCTTGTTTTATATACACAGTTTAGGCATTGGTTGATCATGGGTACACTGAGAGCTGCCTTTGAGACTAAAATTAAAGGAAAAAAAATTAAGAATGATTTGGATCATTTCATGTTCTCTGCTTTTTCAATTTGCTGAAGTTGTGCTCTTAATACCTGTTTTTTTATCTTTATGTGTGGTAACCTTGCCAATATTGTAATGCTTTTTCTTGTCTTTTTTATGTGACCAATCATAAAATGATAAAATGGAGAATAAAGTTCCAACCTCCAGTAAGGAGGCAGAATTAAGCAAATGCTGTAAACAGTTTTGCTCAGATGATCTGATATCTAACAAAATAGAAGTTTTCTTCTTTTGGAAGCACATAAAATCGAAAATGTTATTCGCACTAGAAGTTCTGATTTGAAGATTTAAGAAATATATTGGACCTATTTGATTTTAAAAATGATTGAAAATGCTAAGGAAAAATTGGTTATTGGTAGCAGGTGAAATCCATGGAGAAACATTAAGATTAAATT
Source organism: Myxocyprinus asiaticus (assembly GCF_019703515.2). Lineage (NCBI taxonomy): Eukaryota > Metazoa > Chordata > Actinopteri > Cypriniformes > Catostomidae > Myxocyprinus > Myxocyprinus asiaticus. The sequence goes on from NC_059366.1 coordinate 5,877,296, forward strand.
GAACATCATAAATAACTTCATATTCATGCGTATATATTATGTGTGTGTCTTTGATACTAACTATGTTTTACCTTTTCTGTTGTCATCATTATGTGTATGCTGTTTCACTAACTCATTCCGGAACAAGTCTCTCACCATTGCAGATGGCTGGGCCAGATGATTTATTGAAGCTGTTAATACTGTAAAAGTAAGTCAGGAGAAAAAAGACTGAAAATGATATGGGCTTTTATACGATTGGTCCTCCTGCTCTCATGACTGCTGGTAATCATTACTGATTTGACATTGTAAATGTGGATTAAAATTTCTCTGCATAAGTTGATTTCATTCTTATATGACTAACCAGATTGCCATCAATGGGTTCAATACGCATGTCTAAATTGTTCTGAGGGTCTAAATTTAAATCCAGCATCTAACCACTGATTTATTCATGTGAAGGTTAAATATGACTATTTTTAAAGGGATAGTTCACCCAAAAATTTAAATTCTCTCATCATTTACACACCCTCATGACAAATCAGATGTGTATGAATGAACAAAACAAAGATTTTTAGAAAAGTATTTCAGCTTTGTTGGTCCTCACAATGCAAGTGAATGGTGGCCAGAAGTTGGAAGGACCAAAAATCACAAAGGCACCATAAAAGTAATCCATAAGGCTCCAGTAGTTAAATCTATGTCTTCAGAAGTGATATGAAAGGTGTGGGTGAGAAACAGATCAATATTTAAATATTTGTTTACAATAAATCTCCACTTCAGAATGTGAAAGTGGAGATTTATGGTATAAATGGACTTAAATATTGATCTGTTTCTCACCCACACCTATCATATTGCTTCTGAAGACATACTGTAGATTTAACCACTGGAGCCTAATGGATTACTTTTATGCTGTCTTAATGTGATTTTTGGAGCTTGAAAATTCTAGCCACCATTTACTTGCATTGTATAGACCTACAGAGATTAAATATTCTTCTGAAAATCTTCATTTGTGTTCTGCAGGAGAAATAAAGTCTGGGATGGCATGAGGGTGAGTAATTATCATTTTGGGTGAACTATCCCTTTAAAGTGCCATTTGCCACATTTTTTGCAAGTTATATGCAGCAGTTACATGTTTATGCCCTACACAGTAAAATGACATTACAATTACTTTAATTGTGAATTGCTAACATTTGAAAACAGTTATGAATAGTTCTGTTGTCACTTTCAAATGTCATTGTGACATACTGGTAACCAGTAAAACCCATGAGAGAAAAACACAGCAGAGATCATTTAAAAAATAAGAAAGATATATCCATTACAAGCTCCAAAACTGCTCCAGTGAGAAATCATTAGTATCTATGATTTGATTACAGCCTTTAGCGTTTTGTTGTAACACAAGTCAATTATTATTAATGCGTGAAGATATGGTGCCATTATAGAAGGTTAAACTGTTATATCTGTTATTAGTGGTATTGTGACCAACATTAATCTGATTTAAATTAGGATCCTCACAGAATAGCGCTGAGACGAGAGACTGATGAGATATTGAGAGCACCTGGAGAGTGGGCTTGTTTGATTGACACCAAGGGGTACTTCTCAAATGAAAGGCTGCAGCCTATTTAGGCTGTGTCCTTTCAAGACCAGTCCTTCTGAGGCTGCTGGCTAGGATCCTCCTCAGCATTAAGCGCTATGAATTAGACAGTCTAGTAAGCCCGCATGGATACGTCATAAAGGTCTCCACCCCCCCGGTCACGGCATAAACATTTTGAAAATACATTATTTGTGAACCACTACAACTACTTTGTAGAAATGGAGGAAGCCTCCAGGAGGTTGCACATCCGTTCAATTTGTTTTCTGATATTTTTTTAAAAAAATAAAATCTGAATTGTGCAAAGGATTGTGTGTGATTGAAGGCCACAAAGGATGCACCTGATGCATCCTTCAAAATGTGGCGAACGAAGGCTGCGCAACGAGGCTGCCTTCCAAGTGTCCTCACAATTGAGAAGGCCTTCGATGGTGCTTGTTGACATGGCAGCCAAAATATCCAGTCTAACTAGGCTGCAGCCTTCCGATTGAGAAGCACTGCAAGAGCGCATGTTGAAGGGAGTGAAGCTGAAAGCACACATGTTCGCTCAAACCAAGGGCGTAGCAGCCACGGGGACATGGGGGACACTTCCCCCGCACTCTTTAAAAAGGTGATTGTTGTCCCCCGCACTTTTCCAAGCTAAACCTATACTGAGTCCAAATGTTGGATTTGTATACAGTATTCTTTGCATTTTGTTACTTTGGGCTGATTGAGCGACCATCCAGCCAATCACAGGTGAGTTTCATGTGCCGAAACAACCCTTATGTAATAGATCGTCAGTCAGACAGTCTAATCAACATGGCTCCATTCATTTCTACAAACATGCAGAAAATGGAAAAAAAAAATTGACAATCCTTCTTTTAAGCACACGTTGTAAGTGGAGTTTATATCAGCGCATGAGTCTTCATTATGTTATGCTTTTTACATTATGTTTGTGAGGTAATAGTTTGATCGTTTGTTTTTGTCAATTTAAGAAGATTACTAGATCTGTGTTAAATATTTAAAGCTATTTTTAATATCAGCTCCTGTTTTTTGTTGGTGTGCAGTCAACAAACTGTAGGAAAAAAGATAGATCTGCTGTGTTCTTTGAACACTTAGGTATTTTACTGAAGTGAATAGATATGTAGACACGCTTTTTTATACATGAAAGTGTACAGACGTTATTGAAACTCATTATAATTATTATAAGACTATTATTGTTGTCTTTTGATAGAAGTCATGCTCAGCAGCTCAAAAACTGTAGGAAAATGATAGATTTTCTTTGTTCTTATAATGCTTAAAACCTCTACTAAAGTCTCTTTGTAGGTCTGTAGACATAAACATTTTAAAGGATTTAAATCTTCTTTTGATCATTAATTCAGTGACAGTCTTCCGGGGGTCTCCAGCTGGGTATTGATTACAGTGTCAGGCTTTAGTATGCGAGGCGACTTCCTCGTTTCTCCAGAGTTCTTTCCTCCACCGTGGCAGTGTAGGAAAGACAATTTTACGCAAAGAGGTTAAGTCTCAATTGTCAAGGGTGTGATAGAGAATGTACCCCCATGCGACATGTCTTTTACAGCTGCTATTTCCTGTTCAACAAGAAAGGCAGAGGGCTGCAGCCCATGAGGAACTTGAATTGGACACTGAGAAAGTTTCTATTCAAGAAGCTTACTCAGAGACAAATTTAGCCTCTCATCTGTCTGTTTGACTGATTTGTGTTGGTGGATCTGAAAGGGTGAGCAACTCTGCTGGCCTCACTAACATGTCTTCCAGCAGCAATCATAGTTTTTCTAAAGAGGTCTCCCATACAGGTACTGACCAGATTCAACCCTGCTTATCTTAATTGGGTAACCAGGTAAGAGCTGCAGGGTGATATGCTGCTAACAATGACGTGACTTGCTCTCATGTCAGGGAATAAAAGCTGGGGAATAGAGACTTCATCCTCAAACTTTTCAGAGAATTTGGGAGGTATTCGGGGTTGTCGAGGTGGACCTGTTTGCCTCCCCGGAGACAACCCATTGTCGCCTCTGGTTTTCACTGACACAGGTTGCACTGGGCGTAGATGCCCTTGCTCACAAATGGCCAGCAAAATGCAAGTATGCGTTCCCTCCTGTTTGCTTGCTACACATAGTGCTGTGCAAAGTTCGGGATGACAGGGAAACCGTGCTTTTTCTTTCATACATGGTAGCCCAATTTTATCACTCTATGAATTGGTATGAATGCCAGAGGAGGCTGAGGGCATAAAGCCTTCTCTCATTAGTAAACTGACCAATCAAAGTGTACATTCAAATGACGCAACATCATCTGCTTCTGTCCAAAATACAGCCAAAAAAAGGCAATGCGGAGGCAAAATCAGATTTGCTTCTTTCTGCATTCATAACCAATTAGGAGCCACCATTCAAACCTATCAGCTTTCATTATCATGTTAATGTGTCATCAAGTCTGCTTGCGGTTAACGTGACAGGTGAAGAGGAACTTTCAAACAGAGGTGGGTAGTAACGTGCTACTTGAGTAACTTTAAAAAAAAAAAAAAAAAATTATTGCTTTTAGATTAGGTTTAAAAGTGGGTACTTTTTACTCTAAGTAAATTTCTAATGACATTTTTTTACTTCTTTACAATGGGCGGCGTTCCTGTCATTACAATACTGGGTTTAAATTTAGTTGATGTGTAATTTATTGAGAGATTATTGTATGGGACTTTTACGAGAGCGGAAGTTCACACAGCTGCACACACTGACACAGACTGTCACTCAAGTCATCACTGCTGCAGCATCAAACTCTTCAAAGTGAAACATTTTCTTCGCTCCACGCAGTGAAAAAAGAATAGTTTCGTCATGCAATGCTTTCATTTAACACCAAGACAAGTGGATATTTCAAGATTAAAATCTCAGCTTCAATTTAAAGCAGCATGCTGAGGTAAGTTTTGGCTCTAATGCTACATGGGCTTTTCTATGTAATGTAATGGTCATTTTCAGGGTGATAATGTAACTGGGCTCTTATGACATCATTAAGTGTACATTTTTAAATCAGTGCAGCAGTATATCAGTGTGCTTTGTCCCGCATGTCATGAGCAGTATTTACATATTTACTGGAAACTTTGGGCGGATTAACTGAATAAATCCATGTAAATATCCAAGTTAAGTGTAAATACCTTTTGCTCTGCCATTCGCGTGATTGACAACTGGAGTGCGAACAGACAGCATTTCTGTGCATGACAAGCAAGGGGCACGAGGCACGCGCATGAGAGATGTGCAGGCGCGAGGTGATTGTATGGCGAAGAGAGTGGCTGTGTCCGAAATCGTTCACTCATTCACTATTTCCTGTAAAGTGAATGGCAGTGAGTGCACTATATCTCAGCAGTGAGTGAACGAAATGAGTGAGTGAATTCGAACGCTGACGTATACACCGAGTGTCGGAGCTCTGGGGCTGTCGCAGAAACAACGTCACATATGAACTTTTAAAATACTTGGGCCTTACTTGTTATTCATATTAAATAATATATTAATACAATAAATCTTCATTCTGTTTGTCATTTTTAATATTTACTGTATGTTTATATAAAAAGTAAACACATTTTATCAAATAAAGAGTACATTTTAAAATGTATCAGTATGTTTTGCCTCTCTATATGTTATTTTATTTTAATCAAGAAATGATTTGTCAAAAAGTAATTTAATACATTCAGTATTAAATGAAACATTGCAGGAGTGAAGGAAGCAGTAAACAACCAGCTCGTACGTCTTCTTCATGGTGGATTTTGGGCAATTAACTGTTGTAGATGTAAATTAGAGTGCATTGTGGGTAAGAATGAGTGAACAAAAGTAGGGAACGAGTGGCTCACTCAGAATTCAGACACTCCTACAAAATGGCGGGCACTCGAAATAGTGCACTATATAGTGGATAGGGTGGTTTCAGACACAGCGAGTGTTCCACAACTGGGGTTGGTGCCCTACGCACTAGGCTGCATACTCTTTATTTAGAGAGCAGTGGTACTGCTGTACAGAACTAATGATCTAAATTCATTTGACACTGAAAACTGTAACTACACTGAAATAAGGATCCATGCAGCTATGAAATAGTGAAGGTAGGCATTAATAAAGCATGATCTTGCTTTGGTTTATATTTCAGCATTATATACAATGTCCTTGTGGGACATTTTTCACGTTTTCACCGTAATAATTACTAGAAGTGTTTCCAAACCTCTCTTCTTATTCACAAATTCATCCAGATCTGACAAGAGCCCTTAAAGTGATAGTTCACCCAAAAATTAAAATTCTCATTATTTACTCACCCTCATGCCACCCCAGATGTGCATGACTTTCTTTCATCTGCTGAACTCAAATGAAAATTTTTAGAAGAATTTCTCAGCTCTGTAGGTCCATACAATGCAAGTGAATGAGTGGCAACATTTTAAAGCTAAACAAAATCACATAAGTCAGCATAAAAGTAATCCATAAGACTCCAGTGATTAAATCAGTATCTTCAGAAGCGATGTGATAGGTGTGGATGAGAAACAGTTCACCTTCTTCTTCTTGTGTTTTTGGTGATTCACATTCTTCTCTGCACATCTCCCCCTGCTGGGCAAGGAGAAGAATGTCTAGCAAAAAATGACAAATATTGATCTGCTTCTCACCCACACCTATCATATTGCTTCTGAAGATACTGATTTAATCAATGGAGTCTTATGGATTAGTTTTATGCTGACTTATGTGATTTTGTTTAGCTTTAAAATGTTGCCACCCATTCACTTGCATTCTAAAAATCTTCATTTGAGTTCAGCAGAAGGAAGTCATACATATCTGGGATGGCATGAGGGTGAGTAATTGATGAGAGAATTTTCATTTTTGGGTGAACTATCCCTTTAAAGTGATAGCTCAGCCATAATTTAATATTCTGTCATCATTTCCCTACCCTCATGTTGTTCCAAACCCGTGTGACCCTTTGTATTATGTGGAACACAAAATATGTTAGACAGAATGTTAGGGACTGACAGTCTTGGTCACCATTCATTTCCAAAATATGGAGAAAAAAAAAAAAAACATTCACTGAAAGTTAATAGTGACTCAGGCAAACATTCTGTCTAATATCTCCTTATTGTGTTGCATGGAAGAAAGAAAGTCATATGGGTTTGGAACAACATGATGGTGAATTTCCATTAATAATAATACTAATTCTGTAATACATGTTAAATATGTATTATGTAATGGAATATAGGGGAGTTAACATCCATTATGTCATTTGTGAAAGTAACGAGTTACTCATTACTTGAGTACTCTTTTAATTGGATACTTTCTTACTCTTACTCAAGTAATTATTTATGTTAGTACTTTTACTTGAGTACAGTTTTTGGCTACTCTACTCACCTCTTCTATCAAAGTATTCCAAAATATCAATGAAATACAAATTTGACAGAAAACAAAAAACAAGATCATGTATACATTTTACTCAAAGCAGTGGAGGATGGAGTTCCACTACACAAACTATGAGTAGATATTTCTATACATTAAATGGGGCCCTCCATTAATTTATAAATATCTGCATTAATCATAGTCTTTATATGGCATTGCATGATTTGTTCTGTTTGTTTACTGTATTGACAAGTTTTGGGTTGGTAATCGGAAAGATTTTAACGCAATGGTAATTATGAAGACTATTTTAAGATATCAGGGGAGGATATAAATTGTGTGCAGAAACATTAAAAGCAAAAATCCATTGCAATTTTTTTTATTGGTTTGATCTTTCAATACTGATTTACATATTTGCCTCCCAGGAAAATTCCCTCAAGAACCGCCTCTGGATTTAAGACGGTTTCTTATAAGAACCTTAGTAGAGCACAACAGTAGGGTTCTGAAAGTTTAAAATATAAATTTTCTTCATAGGGAAATAGTCTTTTTTTTTTTCTTTTTTAAACAATAACTGTTAACCTTTCATTACAGACTCACCATGAGCTCTGGAATTGCTACAGTAAATGATGATACAGTATATGCTTGTGTAAAGCCATAAGTCAGTGTGATTTCAACAAGAATAGTGTTTAATTGCCAAATTCCCGGTGGAGAACTACACTACCCGTTATGACTGAAGTGTGCTACCTATAATGGCTGAAGCATGCTATGCCAATCAAAGAAGTCAATGTTACCATAGAAACTCACTTTGCTGCAAAAAGCTCAGCAGTGACTGCCCACTCTCATGAAGCATTGTGAATGACATAATCAAGTTCATCTCCCTAAACTTTCAAACAACTTATGTATACACATCTGAATATTTTGTAGGAGACTTAAAATATTATATTACTTTACAGTACATATTTCATTACATTATTCTTAAAGGATCAGGGTATGAATTGTTCATTCACTCATAGGAGAATTTAAGCACACAAAGGTACAGAATTCAAGTCTTTCAAGTCTACCTTTCCCTTTTTTTCCCAGTTGTCAAGTACTTTTTTTTTTTTTTTTTTCTTGCTTTGATTCAAAGTTTTTGATGTTGTGATTCATCTTGGAGCTGGCTGATGTGGTTGGTCTTTAACATAAAGTCCTTTAGTGAAGGATGTTTTGAAAACCCTATGGAGAAAATTAATGGAAAAATCCAGAACCAAGGGCCACTGAAAAAGTGGGAAGCCACTGTTCTTTAAACAGATACAAAATGCACCTAATAAAACAGCTTAAATGTTCATTTGTGCTATATCATAAACACATAAACATAATAAAATATGAATATGGCACATTTTACAGGATTTAAAAAATTTATATTTTATGCTAAAACCACTAAAACAAAACATCAGACAGGACTTTCATCTGACAAACAATGCCCCCTTCATAGCCAGTTTAATCCGCGTTATTTAATAATCTGTAATGTGGGTGACAACGAAACCACTCAATTCTGCTCCCTTTTTACATTCAGTACGGTTGGGATTTAGGTCTGTCTCATCCACAGTCTTCCTGGAGGTGTACGTGGACTTCCATCGAAGGAGAACGATCCTCTTGAAATACTTTACAGAGTTGTTCTTTACACTGACAAAGCAGAAAGTGTTGATCATGCTGTTGCTCATGGCGATGCATTCAATGATGTAGAATGCCACCAGGGAGTTCCTCTCCCGGGAGATGAGTGTTGGGTGAAAATCACGCAAGATCGTGTACCCATAGTACGGTGCCCAGCAGAGGATGTAAGCCGTAAGAATTCCAATAAGCACCATGACTGTCTTCCTGCGACATCGAAGGCGCTTGCGGATCTGCTCCGTTTGGAAACCTGGAACACTCTTGAACCAGAGTTCTCTAGAGATGTGCATGTAGCACATGGCCATGGTCAGCACCGGCCCGACAAACTCTACAGCAAAGATGAAGAGGTAATAAGAGCGGTAGTACAGCTGTTGGTCCACTGTCCAGATCTGGGCGCAGAAGGTCTTGCTGCGGTTGGCTCCATGTGGGACCTTGGTCGCTGAGGTGAAGTAAGCAGAAGGTATTGAAATGAGCACTGGGACAATCCACACACCAGTGATGAGGCAGTATGCAGTCTGATGCTTCATTCTGGGTCTCAATGGGTGAACAATGGCCATATACCTAAACACAACAAAGACCATTAAAGGCATCATGGTCATGTTCCATTCAAACAATGATAGACACTCTATACTCCATAAGGCAATTCAATAAACACGTAATTTTTCATGTGCTATTTCAGCATAAAAACCTGCATCTTATTTACTAACCACCCACAATCAAGTTTAACTAGACACAATGTGCTGGTTGCACTGTGACTTGCGTTTTTAAGTCATTGAGACTTATTCATAAAACATGAGCAGTCCGATTGTCTCTGTAAATTGTTTAAAAATCCATTTGTTTGTACATTTTCAGATGTACATTTCTGAAATCTAAAAACTAGATATAGGTATTGCACTAACTGAAGAGCCACATATTGATTATTCTTAATAATAGTGTATTTTAAGATTTTGACATTATTGTTTTTAAGTGAATAAATGAAGGTACATTTCTTGTTTCAACATTGTACTTCTGACTTTTTTTTAGACTAGAAAAATTAGTTTCATACCATGTGATCCACAATTGGTTTTTGACCATTGATAAAAGGTAAAAATATAAAAATGTTCAGATGGAGATACAACGAGAGCCCCACATCTCTGGGAATAAAAAAAACAAAAACATTATTCACACCATTGGCATAAGCAACAAAGGCTGAAGTCAACTGATTTTAGTAATAGACCTACCTGTCTCTTTATAAAAATACAATGATGATGCTGCCACCTTCCTAAGGTCATTTATGACCTGTAGTTTTGCTCCAAAATCACAGGCGAAAATTCTCAGTTTGACCTTCCTCTAAAAAAATTATAGATTACTTCATAAATAATGATCCATAGCATTTAATAATTTTGCTTTCATCATTATTTTTATGTTTATCTTTATTCAGAAAAAAGTATTAACAAAATAAAATTCAGCCGGGGAAGGAACTGAAATTTGGTTGATTTGACATTAAATAACCCAGCGGTAATCATAGTATGACCAAATGATGGAGAAGAGCATTGAAATGGAGTATACATTCAGATGAGGGCATTTTCGACATTTTAAAGAGACAATTCAGGTGGAGTGATGCTGTTCAGTCCCAGTAAACTATGCCAGATTGTCGTAGTCTGCTGCATCCTCCACAACCTTGCACTCAGAACTGGCATGCACTTCAACAATTCAGCACTCATTTTTGGGTGTGATGTTATCTGACATAATTCCTGTAGTGAATTGGATGCTAAAGACATTCAAGACAGTGCTTGAAAATAAACAATGCTATCAGGGAGCAATTCGTTCTTAGTGAATATAAAATCACTGCAACAGATAAACTATTACTTTAATTTACTAATTTTTAGGCTGGAAATAAATATCCTCAGTATGTTTTTGAGTACAACTCTGTATTATGCCATATTGCTAAGATAGTGAATAGGTATTAGTTCACTTTCTTTGTTCTCAATATGGAATCATGCATGTCAGTGGATTCAATATTATGGAAAATTTGAAAAACTTTTATTGCAGGGTACAATTTATTTTATTTATTTATTGAGCAGTACTGGAAATGAATTACCCAGCAACCACAATGCATAATGCATAATTCTGAAAATGAACAATATTTTGCCATTTAAATACATGACAGCTGACAACAACTTTAGACTGTCTGTTTCTTCACCACCATTGATCACAAGTGACAACAAGGATGGATATCTAAATCAAACCCACCTGTCGACAGCGATGGCCAGTAAGGCATTGGTGGACACGTAGAGAGATGCAGTCCTGAGGTAGTTGACCGAGGCACACAACACTTTCCCATGGTCCCAAGAGAGCTGTTTGACTACATAGTAATCCACCAGGAAAGGGCAGCAAACCACAGCCACAATGAAGTCGGAGATGGCCAGGTTAGCGATAAGCAAGTTGGTGAGGTTCCTGAGTTTCTTGTAACGGGCCAGAGTGGCTATGAACAAGAAATTGCCAAAGCCACACACTAGCATAATACACACAAGGACCACTCCAATGACAATGGTGGCCATGAAGTACGCCAGTCCTTGTGTTGTGTCTGGCATTTCTTCTGCAGGAACACCATAGTCCATGTCGTAGAAATCTGTGGAGGTGTCATGGACATCTAGAACGGGCACTTGACTGTGAGGGTTCACGTACACGGCTGCCAAGTGAGTGATGTTCATGTCCTCCATTGCCTCTGATATCTCTCAGTCTTTTAATCTTTTTCTAGCAGTTACTGTTCAAGATCCTGGCTTATTCAGGAGATGGTCTTAAATTTGTTTGAGAGTAAGTAGGTGACACACTGCACATGAAAAACAAAACATAAACACTATTGCCCAACATCATCCAAACATTCATATACATTTTTTATAATTAAATGTTTTGGTTAAAGGAATAGGTCACCTACAAATGAAATTGTGAATCCGGTGTCAAGCTTTTAAAAGGATAAATAAATAAGTAAAAACACTGTAAAAAATAATTGATACCACCCATGCACTGTCACGGTCCTGCCACTCTGTCAGTCTGGGTTTTTGTCTGACAGGACCATGGCATTATCGTTCCATGTATGTCTTGTGTTTTATTGTCTGTCTTTGTGTGAGCACACAGTTACGGTTGTATTCCCTGCTGTGCGCTCTTCAGTCTGTCTTGTTTCATGTCAGGAGCACGGTGTCTGGATCCTGACTTCCTGTCTGGTTCGGTTTCGGTCTGTGTTGGGATCCGGACATTCGTGCTCAATGTCTGTCTGTGCATCGCGCTTCTGTCATCTTGGAAGCATGCACTCACGTCAGTAGTTTGTCTGTCTCTCGCGAACACGTGTATGCCTCGCGTCGTGCTCACATTGCGTTGTGCGCCTGGGTCTCGAGCTGTCTTCATGTGCTGAGGTTTGGTCACTTCGGTCTAAGGTGTCGTGTGTGTGTGTGGCCGAACTCTTGCACAGGTGTCCTGTCTTGTTTTTGTCGACTGTTGCATGCATTGCATGGCGTTTGCCTCGCGATGTATGCTCAGGTTTTGTTTAGTGTGAGAATGCGTGGCATCGATTTGTTTGCCGTTGCTACGCATTCTCTCGTCTTGTTTGTCGGTTGGCATGGGAGTATATTGCCTCAAAGTCTTGGCGATGTGCACTCATGCCATTCAGGTGTTTTGTTGTCTTGTGAGAGCACGTGGCTTTGTTTTGTTTATGTATCGCCACGTGTCTCTCTATTTTACATCATACCCCACCTCCTTGTTTTCCCATTATTAGTTTATTAGTCACACCTGCCCTGTCTTGTTAACCCTGTTGATTTCTCTCCCTATTTTAGTCTCCTGGTGTTTGCTGTCCAGTGACAGTTCATCTTGTTTCCAGTCTGTTTGTTCCTCTCATGTAAGTCCTGCCATTCGGTCTGTGTCCTCCTACCCTGGTTCCCGTAGCCCAGTCCGGTCGGTCCTGTTCCCTGTTTCCCCAGCCTGGATTATTTACTTTGTGTTTTTCCCCTTCAGGGTAGTTTATGTTTGTTTTTTCCCCTTGTGGGAGTTTTAGTTTGCTTTTGCTCCTTTTTGTTGTATTTAATAAATCCCTGTTTTTGAACTCTGCCATTGGGTCCTGTCTCTCTGCATTCCATGACATGCACTATATTTCAAGTCTTTCAAAGCGATACAATTACCTTGTGAGGCAAAAAAAAATGAAATTGAAATTGTTATTAAATCTCAAATCAAATCATTAATAGGCTAAAGCACTAAAATCAAATATGGCGGCTATAGGTTCTTATAACATCCCATGACCAAACGTGAGACTTGATGCCATAAGATGAGAACTAATGATATTCAGAAGACTTGGAATATGGCATATGATATGTAGCAATCTTTTTCAAGTTTGACAGACCAGAGTCAATATTTACTTTCATTATGGCAAACCCTGAAGACTTTTTTTATAAAATTAACTTTTGTGTTCCACAGAAAAAAGAAAGTCAAACAGGTTTGGGATGACATTAGGGTGAGTAAATAAGACAGAATTTTTATTTAAAGAAATAGTTCACCCAAAAATAAAGCTATTGAATGGCTTCAAAAGACTTGGAAAATACTGGACTACTTTTATGATCTTTTTTAGTGCTTTTTATTAATATGATTATTATTATTATCATTATTATTATTATTATTATTATTATTATGGAACATGACTGCCCCAGTATGTACCTTTTGTGTTCTGGAAAAGAAAGAGGTTTGGAGAGACATAAAGGTGAGAAAAATCTTGATTTCTGGGAAAACTTTTACCTTAAATCACATTATGGTTAAAGAATAAACAAATGCACTAATATCTCATAAATTTGAGTGATGTGTTTTAAAAGTCCCATTGATAGATGCACTGCGATGCTTCTTTTGATGTTAAATACTGTGCATGCTGCAAAGTCAAATTTCATTTATCCTTTCATTGCTCCCCTTCTTTATGCAAAGTAATGTATATGGTGAAATTACAATGACGAAAGCAAAACATAATGATCCTATTCACTCTGCATGATAAAAACATAATAATTATAAAAAATAAAAATAAAATTTAATTGTTGTAAATTTATGTAGCTAATGAATATCCAGGAAATTATCACATTTATTTTCAAACAAAATACTTATTTGTCATTTTCAATTTTGTTCAAGGTGATTATATAAAAAAAAACATTTCAATAACTGTCCATTAAGTAAAAGGATAGCATTTGGGGTAAAAAGGCTCCCTGTTGCAGGAGCTAAAGGACCCTATTAAACACACAGTTTTTCTTATGTAGGGCGAATAGATTTGTGTTGAAGAATGTTCAAAGTGAGCTCACATTGACTGATTCAATCACAATGGAGATTAATTTGTTTACAGAATACTTCAAATATAATGAAATGTCAAATATGATTGAAATGAACAGGAAATAGTGCATCTTTATCTGAAGTGGTTATTTTGAATAAGCATTATTTTAATTTGTTACTAAAAAAAAGCATCTTGCTGTCTCAAAATTATATACAGTATATGTATATGATTATACCTTTACATTACTACATTTTTACTTAATTTCTATTATGACATGCTATAGCAAATAAAATTGATGTTGACACTTGATATAACATAAAAACTCTTTGTATTCAAGGTATTACCCTGAAAAGTTAAGAACTAGTATACCACAGTTATAACTGTGATAATTCAGGATACAACTGATTAGGAGGTGTATTATAACACAGAATGAAAGCATTATATACATATTCAATTTTTATAATTAAATAATTAAATAATTATTAAATTATGGGGTTATTGTTAAATACTTCCATGCATTAGGTGTACATTTCAAACATCTTCTGTATTCCTTATAACCTAATAGACTAACTGAACGGAATTCAATCTATATTCTTAGTATTGCTATTATGATATGCCTTCAATTAAAAACATGCGGGTCTTTATACTTACATATATTTATAGGCCTGCACAGTATATCATTCATAGAATAAGTTTACCTTTCAGATGAATCTCTTTGACTGGGATTCTGTTATTTGATTTGCCTGTCATTGTTTAGTTATTCATTTATTGAACTAAATTGTGAAAATAAACAATTACATAAAATATTTGATTTGATATTTTACTTAAAATTTCAAAAATACATCAGGCCATGTCAAATACATCAGTAAATTGTTTTATTTAAATTAAAAATCAATCCTTCGGTCTGTTGACCTTTCACTTTAATTGAAATTAGAGCAATTAATGCTGTGAACTGCTGCTTTTAATGAAGCAGAATAACAATGACGCAAAATTACAGATTTTAAAATGTTTATCGTAATATTTACTAATGCAGATACAATATGGTTATGCAACTAAAATTAGACCCTTTTCAGACATTATTTGTTCTGTCGCTGCATATTAATTTTCTTATTTAAATTCTATTCGATACGATTGGCCTACTTACCGACTTTTAAGAGTTTCTGAATTGTGTGTCCTTGTCGCCTTTTTGATGGTATTCTGATGTTTCGTCTTGCATCTGTATAATTCACCACATCGTTTGGGGTAAATGCATCTGTACCGCTGTGGTAAAACTGATGAGTTTGACTGCAGCCGCGTCTCTCCTCTCTCCCTCTTGTGGCAGATGTTCAAGTGTGTTCATTGACGTCTTCAGTCACCTGGTTTTTGTTGTGCAGGAGTGACACAATTTTTTGCGAATTTGAAAGAAAGAAATAAAGAAAGAAAGAAAGAAGCCCTGTATGGTAAGCTTTATGTTCTAAACTTGGAATATTGTTCCCATTTGAATTTCTGACATAAAATAACGGAGCTGGGAGAATCTGCCACGTGACATGGTGTGTCTAAAAATGTTAATATCCATTCCAGCTTCCCAGTACATGGACACGATTGGCAGTTTAATCACTCCAGTTGTCAAGTGGAGACCAACTAGGGTTCTGATTTCTCCTGCACTAGCTGTTTTGAAACCCAGTGTACCACTTGCTTTGCATAAATGTTAGTGTTTTCTGTTACCAAATCAAAGATCTCATCTGGCACATAATGTTTGAAGTACTCACATGGGCTCATGAGATAGGTCATTTCAACTGGATGCACCTCAAAAGAAGTGCAGATGATTGATTGCACTCAATCCTTGTGCACTCTTCATTTTAGAATCACTTTAAAAAAAAAAACAAAACAAAAAAAAACACTACAGTTGTGCAATTTTGGGAGGGATTTGGGGGGAATTTTATGGGATTTAGGCCTCATTTGGCAACACATTTCATGTCATCTTCACTTCAACAAAAACCTTCATTTCAGTAAATTGAAAGAGTGTCAAAACATCAAAATATGTCATGCATTGGGGGTCTCTGGTAAAATCTGCTGGAATAATTATAACAAGAATGTGAAATGACAGCTATGTCCAATATGCTTCAGTGCTCCTTGCATTGGCTGATCTCTATTAGTCAATGTTGTAACAAAATTAAAATCAAGATATTATCACAAGTTATGCATTGGATGTATTTTTAGACATAATAATTTTTATTTTTTTATTTTTTATTTTTTTGTCAAATCATAGCATATGTTTAGCTCTGAAATACTTGCACAACTTTCACAACCTGGCACACTGACACTAAGTCATGGGGTTCATGCTGATAAATTTCAAGACCTGATGTCTATTGGGATGGACATTAAACTTTACAAAAAATCCTGTGTTCTACAACTCTGAAAGATCTTCAAATGAACTTTGAATAGTATCATTAATATTATAACAGATGCAAGTTCAAGAGGCTACCATGAACATAAAAGGTAAAAAAAAGTGCTAACTCCTCATGTCTAGTTGGTGACCCATGCCTGTCTAATGGGATGTCTGAAGCTCTCTCAGATTAAGTTAGTGGTCATTTCTTCATTGTAATTGGTTGATCAGGGACTAACCAGTGACCAGCTATTATTCATAAAATAAAAGCATAAAAAAAAGGCATAATGAAAGCATATGTTTTTATTGGTTTAAACCAAAAAAACATGTTATGTCCATTCAATGGACGCAGGGTCTGAAAGGGATGTTGACTCTATCAAGTTCCTCTACTCGCAACCTTGTAAAAATCTCAGTTTAAAGGGGACATATTATGCCCCTTTTTTCACAATGTAATATAAGTCTCAAGTGTCCCCAGAATGTGTCTGTCAAGTTTCAGCTCAAAATATCTCACAGATCGTTATTCTACCATGCATTTATACCCCTGTTTTGTAGCCCTGTTCCAAATGGGCTGTTTTAGTGTGTGTAGCTTTAAATGCAAAGGAGATGCTGCTTGCCACACCCCTTTATGGAAGTGGGCTGTGCCTTTCCTGCTGGTGCCATGGATACCCCCGTGACAACAATGCAGGAGAACCAATATGGCTGCTACTGAAAACACCGGAGTTCAGCCATACATGTTTGATGAATTTGTGTTAATTTTGTAGGGTTATTTCAGCCATTTTGCTATGATGGATGATGTGTTGTACGGTGTCTAAAGCCAGCTTTAGCTTTCTCTGCTTTCCACTGTAGGGAACAGTACTACTTCAATAAGCAACACGCACTAAGTACTGTAATGGCACTCGCTAAGTGCAATATAGTGGCATGATACATTTAGTATAACGCTCATTTTTTTATCGTGGTACAGGTGCTCATGTGGAAACTGTGAAACAATGCCTACAGAGTTGCTATGTTACACAAAGCACAATGTTTTCACAACAAGCGTTTTTCGCAAAACGTGCAAACAAGCAAATTCAGAAAGCCAAATTGCAAACATTAAAAAGCATAAAGTGCAAAACTTATGACTTGAAAATCTAAAGTTGGGTCATGGAGAACCTTAGCTTTGAAGAAAATCCAGCCTTGTGTTGACCCTCGTTGATGAAGCAGTCTGACATAAAATGGTTTGCACAAACATATAGGGATCTTCTTATTGTTGTGGGCACATTGCCATAAAAAAAAAATAAAAAAAATCCACTGGGTCTTCAGTGGCTCAGATGCCGGGAGTACATGAAGACTCTTGTGTTCGCTCTTGCAGCCAATAACAGAACATTTGGCATGTTTACCTTGTAGCTGGGACATCAAGTTAGCACAAGCGGCTCTAGTGAGGAGATAAATATGGCGGACAATGTTCTGCTCGCTCAGGATTTAATGAGGGTGGATCTAAGCTACTCAGGCGGATCTCTTCACCAGCCGTGGGCAGTACCTTTCCCCTTTTGACGTCATAAAGGGCTGCAAACCTGAACGGCTCATTCGGAGACACTTTTTTATTGATGGGGAAAGGAAAGAAACAAGGGGATGGTCTATTACCATATTTTGTGGTTGTCTACACACACTGGGGACACATAATTATGTTTTGAATTATGATTTGAAAAAGTGAATTTTGCATAATATGTCCCCTTTAAACAACAGCATAAGGAGTGAGTTAAATACTGAAAATGTAAGACAGTTTATCTGGAC
The DNA here is from genome assembly GCF_019703515.2 of Myxocyprinus asiaticus. Classification (NCBI taxonomy): domain Eukaryota; kingdom Metazoa; phylum Chordata; class Actinopteri; order Cypriniformes; family Catostomidae; genus Myxocyprinus; species Myxocyprinus asiaticus. Next base: position 5,895,232 of record NC_059366.1, read on the forward strand.
TGTCTAATGACCAGGGGCACTGAGCGTGTATTCCCATTTCCTGGTACAACAACCATACCATGATAACAGCAGCTATTTGGTCTCAATTATTAAGAAACCCCTGTGTCTATAGCCAGCAGCACAAACATTTCAGCATTATTAGGATATAATTTTACTGTGGCTCCAAAGTGATATGTGACATGGCATTTAGCAAATAAAAAAATAAAAATGAAAAACCTGTATGGCAGTATTTAAATGGCATATTTTGTGGGTTATGCACCAGCCGAGTAACTGCACTCATTGAGCGCATTTACATGCACGTTCTTACACAGTTATGCTTAATAAACTGACAACCTATGTGGTCTTGTAAACAGTTTTCCTTTATTGGGTGAAGCCATAAACGTCTTAAGAATAAACCAACCGGCACAGGCAGATTTTTGCAAATTACCCCAATTTCGCATTACATGAAAGCACCATAGCAAGAATGCATGGCATTCTTAGCAACAGTGAACTTTGGCTCCTTATTTCCATCCTGTTAGGTTCCGTTCTGTTAATTGTCTTGCCATTGTGTAAAGGGGTATACATAATCAACATGATCATGTTGGAACTGTCAGCATGTTGCTTCTGAAAGTTCCAGTACCATGACATTGGCCCTTTGTTTTTTTTTTTTTTTTGTTTTTTTTTACATTTATCCATTTAGCAGACTCCTTTATCCAAAACGACTTACAAAATGAGGAAGGACATAATATAAGTGATTTATCTAAAGGAGACAGTAACATGAAAAGTGCTGCAATACTAAGTTTCAGTTGAAAAGTACGAGCCAAGACAGAATTAAGATTGAGTGTAGGGTTAAATGCTCACAAAAAGTTTTGTCTTTGTTTTTGTTTTTAAGACAGAGAGGGAGTCTGCAAAACCGATGGAAAAATCAGCTAGTGTGGCAAATGAGGAGCAATGCAATAGAGCAACTTCCAAAGGAAGAGAAGAGAGAAAAGTTAATGTGATCCGTCTCCTGTGAGAGACTGTCATTGAGTGCAGACAAGACAAAAGAGTTCATGGTACATTTAAGCAATTTTGCTGTTCTAATTAAACATATCAGCTCACATTTAGGGATCTAATAAAAATATGTCGAAAACTGTCAGAAATTCTTGCCATTCTAAGTTTGATTCATGCACTGACAATGGTTAATCTGGTTCCTAATTTGAAGCATTGTGCACTACTGAAAATTTATTTTACACACTTTCACAAATCTTTTCACCTCCAGAATGTTCATTTCTAACAGTAAGAAAACAGTTTTATTGTAAATTTAGAACATTATTGTATTTTAACCAGAAATAAATCCCATTTCTACTCAGATTGTCTGGCTATTTCCAGTTGTGTAGCAGCTCACCAATACTTAGGGCATCAAGTGCTAACGAACTTCCACAACCACCAACAATACAGTGAGTCGCTGGCCTGCAGAGATAAAATCCCTATAAGTGTGAGCAGGGCATTACACTAATGAACTGTTATTTGGTAGAGAAATTATTTAATCAGATTATTATCTTAATTCGGTTTTCACCATTTATTAAAAGCAGTAAGCCACGTGAGGCTTCACATTCATGCTTAAAAACAGCCTTTCCCTCAATCACTGTAACACAAGGCCTCTTTAGGATTATTGCTTTAATTGTAAAGTGCAAAAAGCAGTGAGGATTTATTAGGTAATGATCAACAGATGTAGCATGCAAACTGTCTCTGAGCCATGATGTTGTGCTTATGAAAGTTATCAGTGTCTTGACTGAACCTGGAGAGAGTATTTCTTTGATTTTCTAGACTTCTATTGATCCTTCTCTGCTGAAACTGATTTATCAGTACTAAAAGCCTGTAATGTATACTTGAGTTTTTAACAGGTTCCACGTTGTATTTGAATGATTTTAACAAATGATTAACGTGAAAAGTCACACTCTGAAAACTACCTTATTCTGTTATTTTGTACTGTGATGAATGCTGGAAAACCTTTTTTTTTTATGTCTAAGGCCGTGATTGACTAAAGGTTTGTGTATGTAAAACATATATTCAAATTTGATAGCAAAAATAAATGTGTAAAAATGTTGATCTACTAATGTAATCTACCGAGGAATGTATCTTTCAGATGTGCAGAATTGGCTAGTAACAGACAAGTACCAGCTTGGACCAGCTAATGAACAGCAGGGTCGGCACTACAATGGATGGGGTGAGGAATAAGCTTAAGCTGGTAGCTTTGTTTGATAGTAGCTGGTTATTAGTAGGTCAATGGATAGCTGATCAGCCCAATATATATATATATATATATGTCTCTTTATATTTAATTTTGTGACATTACATATTTTAGCCAGCAGGTGGAGGCAAAAGAAAATGTTTTTGTGTGTAATATGAGCCAGTTGGTGATGTGAAGTCAACATCAGTCAGTGTTTACATTCAACAGCACTCTGTGATCGCTCGTATTACTACTACGCAATTAAAGCTAGGAAATAGCTTTAAATGTCTTTAAACTAACAACTTCAGTATTAAGGCTCATCACAGCTGAGAGACACAACAGACATTAATTATACAGCTTCTTACCGGAGTTTCCACATTGGAGAGAAAATACTGTTCAAAATGGTGGCAGAGATTGCGGTTTCTATAGTGAAAGACTTTTGCGCACCAGCTACCGCGAAACAGGGAGGAAATCCCTATAGGATGAATTTCACCAATATGACATTATCTTCAGAAAGCTGACTAACAGACTACAGCATCATCAACAGGTGATCGCACACGCTCCATCTCTCTCTCTCTCTCTCTCTCTCTCTCACACACACACACACACACACACACACACACATCCTAGTTTCTTCAATAACATGTTAGAAACAGCTCAAGTCATTAGACTCATGATGGTGCCGCTGCGTTGCGAGCTCCGACACAACATTGCAGTTTTTTGATTTTTTTGTTTACAGTTCTTATGTTTTTTGTCTTGGATGTTGTCTGCCTTATTGTATATGATAGACAAACACTTTTGGACATTGGTTCTGCAATTGCACACCGAAAACCGGACTTCCAATTCCTCAATGCCGAAACGCTGTTTACAAACATGCCAGCGGAGCCCTTTGTCTGAAGGAAAAGGGGAAATAGAACCGGCGTTCTCATCAGAGTAAGACGTCGCGCAAATCGACCCCCGCTACCCAGTATTCTACTGGCAAATGTTCAGTATCTGGACAACAAGCTCTTCGCGCTGAGAGTGCGGATCTCTTTCCAACGAGAGACGAGGGACTGCTGCATTATCTGCCTTACAGAAACTTGGATGTCTGCGGAGATTCCAGATTCAGCCATCGAACCCACGGGGTTCTCCATGTACCGAGCGGACAGAGCGATAGACCTCTCAAGTAAAAGCAGAGGTAGTGGTGTATGTTTTATGATCAACAAATCCTGGTGTGATCAGAGGAACGTACATTCTGTCAAGTCTTTCTGCTCTCCTGATCTGGAATTTCTCATGCTTCTGTATCGACCATTCTGGTTACCGAGGGAATTCACAGCTGTCATTATCACTGCTGCGTACATCCCGCCACAATCCGACACAGACCGGGCACTCAAGGAACTGTATATGAGTATAAGTGAGCAGGAAACCGCACATCCTCAGGCCGCGTTCATTGTGACCGCGGACTTGGACGTTTTAACACACTAGCGGGACCGGGTTTTGGACCATTGCTACTCTCCCTTCCGGGATGGCTACAAATCTCTTCCCCGCCCACCATTTGGCAAATCAGACCACTCTTCCATTCTGCTTCTGCCCGCTTACAGGCAGAAACTGAAACAGGAAGCACCCACCCTCAGAATGATCCAGTGCTGGTTGGATCAGTCAGATTCTACGTTACAAGACTGTTTTGATCACACAGACTGGGAGATGTTCCGGTCCACCTGTGATGACGACATTGAGGTTTATGCTGATAGCGTAACGTGTTTCATAAGAAAGTGCGTAGAGGGCATTGTTCTGACCAAAACAATACAGATCTACCCTAACCAGAAACCATGGGTTAATAGCTATGTTCGCACGGCACTTAATGCGCGAACCTCCGCTTTTAATTCCGGGAACGCGGAGGATCATAAACAAGCCAGTTATGCCCTCCGCAAAACTATCAGAGCAGTAAAAAGCCAGTACAGGGACAAGATTGAAGGACAGTTCAACACCACCTACTCTAGAAGCATGTGGCAGGGAATTAATATCATCATGAACTACAAAGGGAATAAAAACTCCGCCGTGAACACCGCTGCCTCTCTCCCGGATGAGCTTCATACTTTTTATGCTCGTTTCGAGGGAAATAACACCGCCCTCGTGGAGAGAGCTCCCGTGGCCAAAGCTACAGAGGTTAGTTCACTCTCCGTCTCTGTAGCAGATGTAACCCGATCCTTACGACGGGTGAATATCCGTAAAGCCACGGGTCCAGACGGCATTCCGGGCCGCATCATCAGAGCGTGCGTGAACCAACTGGCTGGTGTTTTCAACCTTTCCCTCTCCTTGTCTGTAGTCCCCACATGCTTCAAAACATCCACCATTGTGCCTGTACCAAAGCAACCCAAAATCACTTGCTTAAATGACTGGCGTCCTGTTGCTCTGACCATCATCAGCAAATGCTTTGAGAGGCTAATCAGAGATTACATCTGCTCTGTGCTGCCTACCTCACTGGACTCACTGCAGTTTGCATACCGCAACAACCACTCCACTGATGATGCCATTGCATCTACACTACACACTGCTCTCTCCCACCTGGAAAAAAGGAACACTTATGTGAGAATGCTGTTTGTAGACTACAGCTCAACATTCAACACCATAGTGCCCTCCAAGCTTGATGAGAAACTCCGGGCTCTGGGCTTAAACATCTTGCTGTGCAGCTGGATCCTGGACTTCCTGTCAAGCAGACGCCAGGTGGTTAGGTTGGGCAGCAACATCTCCTCATCACTGACCCTCAACACTGGAGCCCCGCAGGGCTGTGTTCTCAGCCCACTCCTGTATTCCCTGTACACACATGACTGTGTGGCAACACACAGCTCCAATGCCATCATTAAGTTTGCTGATGATACGACGGTGTTAGTTCTGATCACTGACAATGATGAAACAGCCTACAGAGAGGAGGTGCACACTCTGACATGCTGGTGTCAGGAGCTCAACCTCTCCCTCAGCATCAGCAAGATCAAGGAGCTTGTGGTGGACTTCAGGAGAAAAGACAGAGAACACAGCCCCATCACCATCAATGGAGCACCGGTGGAGAGAGTCAGCAGCTTCATGTTCCTCGGTGTCCACCTCACAGAGGAACTCACATGGTCCATCCACACTGAGGCCATTGTGAAGAAGGCTCATCAGCGCCTCTTCTTCCTGAGACGGCTGAGGAAGTTTGGAATGAACCACCACATCCTCACACGGTTCTACACCAGCACTGTAGAGAGCATCCTGACTGGCTGCATCACTGCCTGGTATGGCAATAGCACTGCCCACAACCGCAAAGCCCTGCAAAGGGTGGTGCGAACTGCCAGACACATCATTGGAGGTGAGCTTCCCTCCCTCCAGGCGGTGTGTGAAAAAAGCTCGGAGGATCATCAGGGACTCCAGCCACCCGAGCCATGGGCTGCTCTACTGCTACCATCAGGCAGGCGGTATCACAGCATCAGGACCCACGCCAGCTGACTTCATGACAGCTTCTTCCCCCAAGCAATCAGACTTTTGAACTCTTGATCTCTCACGATCAACATACATCAGCACTGCACTTTATTAATCTTATTATCTCACACCGGACTGTCATAAATTATATTCTCTCTTAACAACACACTGGCAACTGACTATCAACCGACAGCCTGAATGTCAATACAGTACAATACAACCTACTGTATATTTTATATATACTTTATATAAAAATTGTATTGTATGTGTATTCTATATTATGTGTATGTGTGTTCTATATTGTGTGTATTGTATACTGTACATTGTATATTATTATTGTGTTGTGTAATTATGTGTATATTAGATATGTAAATTGTGTTGTGTAAATCTGATGTTTATTGTAAACTGGTATATGTCTTATCACTGTCATGACTGCTGTGTTGCTCGGAACTGCACCCAAGACTTTCACCCACTGTTGCACTTGTGCAAATGGTTGTGTGACAATAAAAGTGATTTGATTTGATTTGATTTGATTTGATTTGAAGCCGTGATACTAGTAGTTCTAAAGTGATGTTTTTGAGAGGTTTGGACACATCATTTGTTTTGAACCAAGCAATACCATATATATATATATATATATATATATATATATATATATATATAAGCAATATCACACGAGCAAGAGCGTGATATGGCCCTACATCACACACACCCTACATCACACACTACGGCACTCGGTCTGCGGCTGAATCACAGCAGTGCTGATGAAGGGCCATATCACATTCTTGCTCGAGTGATATTGCTTATATACAACAGTTCAATAATCAAGTAAATGTAATTTTTTTGGGAAAAACTGAGTACGGTCATAAAAAATGCATTTGTGCAAGGAACTACTTTCTTACGCCACGGATCAAAATCTGTCGTTGCTGTTTCAAAACAAATGATGTGTCCAAGCCTCTCAAAACATCACTTTAGAACTACTAGTATCATGGCTTGGGCTGTTTCTAACATGTTATTGGAGAAACACGGATGTGTGTGTGTGTGTGTGGATGGGTTTGGGTGGTTTACGAGGACATTTGTTTAGGTTACAAACTGGTAATTACAAGGGTATTATGCTATAAATGTGGTTTATGATGAAATTTCTAGTGTTCCCATAATTCAAATCGCTTAAAAAACATACTAAACAATGTTTTTTTTTTTTTTTTTTTTAATGTAAAAATGCAGAAAGCTTTTTGCGAGGGTTAGGTTTAGGGGATAGAATCTATAGTTCATACAGTATAAAAATAATTATGTCTATGGAGAGTCCTCATAAGGATACCCGCACCAACATGTTTGTGTGTGTGTGTGTGTGTGAGAGAGAGAGAGAGAGAGAGAGAGAGAGATGGAGTGTGTGCGATCACCTGTTGATGATGATGTAGTCTGTTAGTCAGCTTTCTGAAGATAATGTCATTTTGGTGAAATTCATCCTGTTTTCTCAGTGGAAAAATAGCCGTCCAAGCGGGGGTATTCCTCCCTATTTCGCGGTAGCTGGTGTGCAAAAGTCTTTCACTATAGAAACTGCAGTCTCCTTCACCATTTTAAACAGTATGTCCTCTCCAATGTGGAAACTCCAGTAAGAGGTAAGCACCTTGAGTTTGTGTAATTAATCAGTCTGTTGTGTCTCTCAGCTGTGATAAGCCTTAATGCTGAAGTTGTTAGTTTAATGCTGTTGAAAGCTATTTCCTAGCTTTAGTAGTGTAGTAGTAATATGAGCGATCACATGCTTTTGAATGTAAACACTGAGTGATGCTGACTTCACGTCACCAACTGGCTCATATTACACACAAAAATGGTCTTTTGCCGCCACCTGCTGGCTAAAATATGTAATGTCACAAAATTAAATGTAAAGAGATAGATAGCTTTTAACACATCTGCACTGCACTTACACTTTAGTTTAGAACGGCACGAACACAAGTGGAGTGATACACACAGTGAAGCGTCGGAGTGCTGATGGTGTGTAACCATCAGTATTCATGGATCATCTCTCGTCTAATCAGAGTCGAGGACCGGAACTAAATGTTGTATATATATATATATATATATATATATATATATATATACACACACACACTGGTGGCCAAAAGTTTGGAATAATGTACAGATTTTGCTCTTATGGAAAGAAATTGGTACTTTTATTCACCAAAGTGGCATTCAACTGATCACAATGTATAGTCAGGACATTAATAATGTGAAAAATTACTATTACAGTTTGAAAGAAATGTTCAGAACTTCTTAAACTACTTCAAAGAGTTCTCATCAAAAAATCCTTCACGTGCAGCAGTGACAGCTTTGCAGATCCTTGGCATTCTAGTTGTCAGTTTGTCCAGATACTCAGGTGACATTTCACCCCATGCTTCCTGTAGCACTTGCCATAGATGTGGCTGTCTTGTCGGCCACTTCTCACGCACCTTACGGTCTAGCTGATCCCACAAAAGCTCAATGGGGTTAAGATCCATAACACTCTTTTCTAATTATCTGTTGTCCAATGTCTGTGTTTCTTTGTCCACTCTAGCCTTTTCTTTTTGTTTTTCTGTTTCAAAAGTGGTTTTTTCTTTGCATTTCTTCCCATAAGGCCTGCACCCCTGAGTCTTCTCTTTACTGTTGTGCATGAAACTGGTGTTGAGCGGGTAGAATTCAATGAAGCTGTCAGCTGAGGACATGTGAGGCATCTATTTCTCAAACTAGAGACTCTGATGTACTTATCCTCTTGTTAAGTTGTACATCTGGCCTTCCACATCTCTTTCTGTCCTTGTTAGAGCCAGTTGTCCTTTGTCTTTGAAGACTGTAGTGTACACCTTTGTATAAAATCTTCAGTTTTTTGGCCATTTCAAGCATTGTATAGCCTTCATTCCTCAAAACAATGATTGACTGATGAGTTTCTAGAGAAAGAAGCTTTTTTTTTGCCATTTTTGACCTAATATTGACCTTAAGACATGCCAGTCTATTGCATACTGTGGCAACTCAAAAACAAACACAAAGACAATGTTAAGCTTAATTTAACGAACCAAATAGCTTTCAGCAGTGTTTGATATATTGGCAAATTAATTTTTTATTTTTTTGCCTGTCCAAGGACTACCAGTTTGAATCAGAAAGAAACCAGCTTCCATGTTCCAAAACACAACTGCAATCTCAAGATGGATTTTCTACAAGGAATAGACATCATGTGCTTCATGGTTGTTTTGTGAATTAGATTACACAAGCAAATTAGTACTTTATTTGAGATCTTAGTAAATCAGGACCTAAGCATCTGAGAGCTCTATGAGCTATTCAATGCAGCCTTTACAGTGGCTTTCAGTGTTGCTCTGTAGACATTCTGCAAGAGATCTATGTGACCTGAATGTGTTTATTGTTATGTGTTTTTTTTAAAATGCTGTCTGTTCAGCTGTCACGTTTCTGCACAGTTCTGCATATCACTGTGAAAGCTAACTGCAGCAGGCACAAGAATATTCCGCATTGTGAAATATCAATTCCAAACCCCATTGATGTCCCTGCAGCGATTCAATAGCCAGGCATCCAAACAAAAACCACACAGTGTATAGGTACACAAATTGAGCACAGTTCTGTTCACTCAACATCCTCATACACCCTCATTCGCTTCGAGCCTGTCATGTCTCTCACAATGTCAAAAGAGAGCATTTTCATTTGGAAACCACACTCTTTCCTTTTTTAAATTGAAGGAGAGAGATGATCTGCCAGCCTGTGTGCTCCAGTATGATGATAATTAATTATGACAAAGAGAAGCTCCATCTCCAATCAGAGCATGGCAGAGACCCCCAAAGCCCTGATGTTGATGACTCACCCCAGGCTGTTTCATCTGAGCGGGCAGTGGAGCCCTCAACGTGCCAGACAGATCTCAGACAGCGGTGAGCTTATTAGCACCAAACAGGTTTTAATAATACAGACAATTCCGACTCTAAATTCTGATTAAACCCTGTTAGTAAAATGCTGATAAACACACACCTTTGACCGCATACTCTTTATTAATGCACAAAGTTGCTACAATTGTTGTTGGCAACCGTAAACAGCCTACTTTTCCTTCAAAGGCAAAACACAGTAACTATGTCAACACTGAACCTGGGAAAGTTCAGAGTGATTTGATTTCAGAGTGGATTTTATATTTACTGATGTTGTTACTGAATCTGAGCATGCATTAGTTGGGCCAAACCTAATAGATCATAGTCTAAGAGACATGATTTCTCTCATAACTCAATGTATGCTAACAATGTGTGCTCACCAGGCACCATGCAAGCTTCTCGATAAGTAACACTATTACTATTAAGTAACTCTATTTTCATACCCAAGTGACCAAGACTTACCCACTTACAGTGATGGGCACACATACATGAAAATGTATTTAAAATAAAAATAGAAAATACCTCAGTTTAAATGTATCAAAATAAAATACCAAATACTGTGTGGAAAAAAAATGATCAAAAATAAAATACAATATTTTTTATCTTGAAAATACACCAAATACATGTACAATTGGCCATTCAATGAAGGATCACTATTAGGCTGAAATCTCTCTGGAACTTTTCTGAATGCAAAGAACATTTTGGTGTACAACTGCTTAGAAACTTTTGTTTTTATTTCACCTACCTCTTCAATCAATTAAATACAGTTATATATAAACAGGTACATGATTACAAACTAAAGTAGTGCAAAATGCCAAAAAGCAGCCATTTCTATACATATTTCTGTCCAGGTTACACTGCAGCCTGCTATTACTTGGGGCGAACCCTATTAAATAAATCACGTGTAAAACAGTGGGTACTTTTCTTGCTGTCTAGCAAGGAGTAATGCTTTATACACTTGACTAGCTAGTAAATACACAAGCAGTTGCTAACACCAACAACCGATTATCTAGCAAGACTGACTTGCTAGCGCTAATGTCCAGTGTTAGTGCAAACGCTATTTTCCCCTCACCAGTGCTCTTTTATTCCTTCATGTTAACTGAAGGCAAATCTGTATGATGTTCCATTTTAGCTTGCTAGCTAGTGATCTAGCTAACAATAGCTAGTGAACTCACTAACGATAGTTAGACTAGCTCATTAGCTGGCTGCTGACTAGTTGTGATTTCCTCACTTTGACACGCATTGCATTGGCTGGCTAGAAGTATCATGGCTTCCTTAATATTTGAATGGAAATTAAATTACGGTTACCAGCAATTAATATGTTTTTTGCAACAGGTAGAATCGACCATCACATCCTCACCTTATCTTATGCTACATTCCACTCAACATGGAAAGCTGAATTTTCCAGGAAATTCCAACTGGGAAACTAGATTGGAATGTTTCAACATGTGCCCTTCAAGTGGAGTCAGAAATATCATAATTACGAGTTCCAAGCACATGAATGACCCCATGAAGTCGTATTAATGAGTGGAAAACTCGGAATTCTAGATTATATACGAGTTTCGAGTTGGGATGTTGGAAGGAGCATGTCGACATGAAAAATTATGAAAAGCAATGATTTTGCAAAATTATTTCAACTTCTGTAATTATTTCAATAATGTTAATTTATTATATATGACAGTCAACTAATGACTCACCATTCACGGTTTGTTTTAAGAAAATTAATTAATAATATGTTGGATACCATGCATTAATAATCATATACAGGTATGTTGTTTATAAGTGATGCAGGTTTCTTCACTAATGTTTATTCACCGATACAAAAGAATTGTTCATTGTGTAATTGTTGAAGTTTGTTGTAACAAATGCCTGACTTGGAGGAACAAGTTTCCTAGGTGCACTTGAAGGCAGCATCCGATTTCGCTGAGATGTAGGTGCGTGACGTCACACAAACATGTCGGTGTAACCGGTCCTGCTCCACCTGCTTCGAGCGGGATTCAAACCGGCGTCAGCTGGCATGGGAGACGGGTATGCTAACAAGGAGGCTAAAAGCTAAAGCCCCTAGTGTCAGTCGCTAGTGCACCTCTTGAGGCCAGAGGAGTGAGGTTTACACATAATCAGGGGCGTAGTTTCCAGGGGGGTTGGGGAAGGTAACCCCCCCCCCCCCCCAATAATCAATATTTATCATGTAGATGCTTCATGCTGCAACCCCCCCCCCCCCCCAAATATACAAGCCAAATCTTTGCACATACTGCTAGTTAAAATGTACCAGCTGGCACCCATTACATTGGCACCAGGGGAGATAAACAAAGAAAATGATAAACATTCACTTTTATAAAGTAATATTGATAAATGAGTCAAAGTTCCTACATTACATGATTAAAGCTTGTTTAACAAATGCCTGCAGAAACAGGTGTATAAACATGGTATATTATACTCACTTTTGATAATCATACACTTGTAGCACAAATGCTAGCATTGCAGAACTGTTTATCGATTGAGTTGCGAGGAAACGTCTCTGGTGACAGTCAGACAACTGCTAAGCTAAAGGGAGCATTGCACTTTTGTTTCCTTACATGTCATCTTCTGAGCATCTGGCAATGGTATGCCTTTATGGTCGATGATCAGAGATATCAAGTAGGAATATCCCACATCTGAGTTGAATGGAACGCAGCATGACTCCATATTTCCTTGCAGGAAAGCTGAAAATTCACTCACCCAATGCTAGATGGAGCTGTTCTCTCTGACATCTGCAGCTTGCGTGCATGAAAGTTGGGGTTGGGGGCATGCCTGAACTAGTTGATACAGGAAATCAGTAGCCTAATAAAGAGGTTGACTGGCACAAAGTATTTTATGTATTTTGAAAATACACAAATACCAAACTTAAATGTATTTAAATACATTTAATACATACAATACATAATTTTTTTTTCAAAGACATTAAAATACAAAGTACAAAATAGGATTATGTATTTCAAATACATGTATCTAAAAAACTGCTCACCCCTGCCCGTGGAGGCACGATGTTATGCGCTATGACCATGTGCTACACAGTGCTGGGCAGATTAGCCTACTTCTAAAATGCCATGAGCCCATCGGCCACGAGGTACTTTAAGGTGCCCCTGCCAATGATTATTTAGTGGAGACTGCATAGAAACTGCACTGTGGAGAAGCATGGAGAAACTTTTACCCCTAATATTTTAACTTGTACCTGTCCATGTCGTCATCATTGGCATGAATGACTCACACATTGGTCAAAGTGGGCAAATTGACTTGTGTGCTTGGGGACAGTACAATAGCAAATTTGTGTGTAATCACAAGTGCCGAATGTCACGCATGATTAAAAGAAAGCATATGTCATTTTAAGATGCGAGCTGTAATATTATAATAATACCAAAGATGATCATCAAAAGCAACAACATATACCATAATAAAATATACGTTAATGTATAATGTGTCACAAATGTAGAGGCAGGACCCAATAGCAGAGTAAAAAAAAAAAAGAGGAATTTATTGAATACAAAAAATAAAAGGGAAAAACTCAAACTCCCACAAGGGGGAAAAACAATAAACATAAACTACCCTGAAGGGGAAAAAGGGTATCCAGGCTGGGGTAGGGAAAACAGGGCACAGGATACAGGACCGACTGGACCAGGTAGGGATGAACAGGACAGGAACCAAGACCAACCAGCCAATCAGACAGACTGACTTGAAACAAACACACAAGGCCGACTGGAAAACATGCAAGACGAACTAGGGAGAGAAATCAAATGGGTTAACGGGGACAGTTGAGACAAATGAACTAATAATAAGCAAACAATGAGGTGGGGTATGACTTAAGACAGAGAGACATGCGGTGATACAGAAACAAAACAAAGCCACATGCTCTCACAAGACAACAAAACACCCGAATGGCATGAGCGCACATCGGCAAGACAATAAGGCAATATACACCCATGCCAACTGACAAACAAGACGAGAGAATGCGTATCAGTGCCAAACAAGCCGATGCCACACATTCTCACACTAAATGAAACCTGAGCGTACATCGCAAGGCAAATGCCATGCGATGCACGCAACAGGCGACAAAAGCAAGACACACCTGTGCGAGAGTTCGGCCACACACACACCTGACACCTTAGACCAAAGTGACCGAACCTCAGCACAACATGAAGACATCTCACATCCCAGGTGCACAACACCACAACAGAAAAACTATTGACGCGAATGCATGCTGCCAAGATGACATAAGCGCGATGCACCCATGACAATAACAGACAGACATGGAGCATGAGTGTCCGGATCCCAACACAGACTGAAACCGAACCAGACAGGAAGTCAAGATCCAGACACCACGCTCCCGACATAAAACAAGACAGACCGAAGAGCGCATGGCAGGGAATACAACCGAAACTGTGCACTCACACAAAGACCCAGGCTCACAGAGTGACAGGACCATGACACAAAGGGGCTAAAGGCACCCCTTATGGATATTTAGCTTTTTTCATGGTCACAAAATATATCAAGGTCAAAATAATTTCTTTATTTTGTACTGAATATTGATGGACCAACATAATTTGTATGAAAATAAATACTAATGGAAGTTTGTTTAAATAGGGTGACCAGACATCCTCATTTTTCTGGGAAAGTCACGGTTTTAGGTGGTCTGTCCCTGACTGGAGCTGTCCCCGGAAATGTCCCCGTTTTCCCGAGCGTTCAAAACAACCCGTATAGTGAAATATTACATGGCAAGAAACAGCACGAGCAGCAAAGCCTACTGTGTGTTGATTATTTTGACCAACAGAGGGGGCTGCTCGCTTTACCGTTTTGAGTGTGTTCAGCTCAAGGTTGTTTTGACTGCACCAGACAGCCAGCTGTTCAACCTCCCTTCTGTATGCAGACTCATCGTCATCTTGGATGAGGCCGATGACAGTGGTGTCATCTGCAAACTTCAGGAGCTTGACAGAGGGGTCCTTGACGATGCAGTCATTGGTGTAGAGGGAGAAGAGTAGTGGGGAGAGCACACATCCCTGGGGGGCACCAGTGCTGATTGAACAGGTGCTGGAAGTGAGTTTCCCCTGTCTCACAAGCTGCTGCCTGTCCGTCAGAAAGCTGGTAATCCACTGACAGATAGACATGGGAACAGAGAGTTGGTGTAATTTATTCTGGAGTATAGCTGGGATGATGGTGTTGAAAGCCGAAATGAAGTCCACAAAAAGGATCCTTGCATATGTCCCTGGTCTGTCCAGATGTTGCAGGATATGATGCAATCCCATGTTGACTGCATCATCCACAGACCTGTATGCTCGATAAGCAAATTGAAGGGGATCTAGGAAGGGTCCAGTGATGTTCTTCAGGTGGGCCAACACCAGTCTCTCAAATGATTTCATGACCACAGACGTCAGGGCGACAGGTCTGTAGTCATTAAGTCCTGTGATTTTTGGTTTCTTTGGGACAGGAATAATGATTGAGCGTTTGAAGCAGCATGGGACTTCACACTGCTCCAGTGATCTATTGAAGATATGTGTGAAGATGGGGGCCAGCTGCTTAGCACAGGATCGAAGACACGCTGGTGAGACGCCATCTGGTCCTGAATCTTTCCTTGTCTTTTGTTTCCAAAAGATGCGGCTCACATCATCTTCACAGATCTTAAGTGCAGGTTGAGTAGCAGGAGGGGGGAGGAGGGGGGTTGCAGGAGGTGTTGGTGTTTGTGTGACGTGAAGGTCAGAGTGGGTGTGGGGTGTGAGATTGGGCCTTTAAAATCTGCAGTAGAATACATTCAGGTCGTCAGCCAGTTGTTGGTCCACCACAGGGTTGGGGGTAGGAGTCCTATAATTTGTGAGTTGTTTCATGCCACTCCACACTGATGCAGGGTCGTTAGCTGAAAACGTGTTTTTCAGCTTCTCAGAGTATCTTCTTTTAGCCACTGATTTCCTTGTTCAGTGTGTTCCTGGCCTGATTGTACAAGACTTTATCCCCACCCCTGTAAGCATCCTCTTTGGCCTGACGAAGCTGCCTGAGCTTTGCTGTAAACCACGGTTTGTCATTGTAGAACTTTAAATAAGTCCTAGTAGGAATGCACATATCCTCACAGAAACTGATATATGATGTAACAGTATCTGTGAGCTCTTCCAGGTCTGTGGCTGCAGCCTCAAAAACACTCCAATCCGTGCAATCGAAGCAGGCTTGTAGTTCCCGCTCTGCTTCATTGGTCCATCTCTTTACAGTCCTTACTACTGGCTTGGTTGATTTTAATTTCTGTCTGAAGGTTGGAAGAAGATGAACCAGACAGTTATCAGAGAGTCCCAAAGCTGCTCTAGGGACAGAACGATATGCATCCTTTATTGTTGTGTAGCAATGATCCAGTATGTTCCTGTCTCTGGTGGGGCATGTAATGTGCTGTTTGTATTTGGGCAGTTCACGTGTGATATTTGCTTTGTTAAAATCCCCAAGAATAATAATAACTGAGTCCGGGTATTGTTGTTCCATGTCTGTGATTTGATCCAGTTGTTGCAGTGCCGCATTCAAACACGCCTTTGGCGCGATATACACACTCACCAGAATAAACGAGGAAAAATCCTGCGGTGAGTAGAAAGGCTTACAGTTAATAAAGAGCGCTTCCAAATTAGGACAGCACATCCTTTTTAACGTTGTTACATCTGTACACCAACTTTCACTGATGTAAAAGCATGTTCCACCACTTCTCGTTTTCCCCATTAACTCCATGATGCAATCCGCTCTGAACAGCTGGAAGCCCGGCAGATGTAACGCGCTATCCGGAATGGCTTCACTCAGCCAGGTTTCTGTATGCACAAGGCAGCAGAGGTTGAAAAGTCCTTGTTTGTGCGGGTGAGGAGATGTAGTTCGTCCGTTTTGTTAAGAAGAGAGCAGAGATTCGCAAGATGAATGCTCGGCAGCATTGTTCGAAAGCCCCGCCGACGGAGTTTGACCAGCGCACCAGCTCGTGTTCCTTGCCTGCGTCTCCTGAACAACAAAGCCATGCCTCCAACTTAAATGTCTAGCAAAACGTCTGAATATTCAAAAACCGGGAAAAGACTGTCTGGTATAAGCTGTCGAATGTTCAGCAGTTCGTCTCTGGTAAAACTGACTGGAAAAAGATTACTAAACACAGAACAAACAAACAAAAACAACAAAACAATAGGAGCGCTCCACACCGAGGCGACCATCCGTGGCGCCATCATGATGTATCATATTACTGGACAGTTATTGAAAAACCTTTTATTTGTTGACCTTGAACACAACTGAAAATGATCAATTAGTATTCTGTCTCAAAAGAAATGTGTTAAAGAGCCCATATTATGCTAATTTACAGGTTCATAATTTTATTTTGGGGGTCTACTAGAATAGGTTTACATGCTTTAAAAAAAACACATTATTTTTCTCATACTGTACTTTGCTGCAGCACCTCTTTTCACCCTCTGTCTGAAACACTCTGTTGTAGCTCCTGTCCCCCCTTTCCGGAAAGCCCATTCTGCTCTGATTGGTCAGCTGGCCCAGTCTGTTGTGATTGGTCAGCTGCTTAGAGCGTGTGTCGGAAATGTTACGCCCCTTACTATAACCGAGTTTCAGCTCCCAAGACGTCCTTAGCAGTGCATTCCTGAGGCGGGCATTATGCAGATGTATTACATAGTGACGTAGCTTTGTCAAGGAAGTAATGGCTGGACTGCAAACCAGGCATTTCAGGCAGTTCAGGAGCAGTGTTTTCTGTGGGAGAGATTAACTCCCTTTAGTGTGGACTTGGTGCTTTGTAACTTTGCAGACCTTTTACATGCACAAACAGCTATATTACACACTAAAGGAAATACAATATCCCAAAAAAGGATTTTCATTAGCTAAATAAATTTGCAATAATAATAATAAAATTAAAAAATTAAAAAATTGCCTCCAAATCAACCTTTAGACACCACATGCAATGATCTCATGGATCAGGAACATTTTTCAGTCTATAGTGACAAACAGGTGTTTAGAAATGTACTATGGTATTTTTTGTTGCTATCTGGTATTTTGGGAGAAAGAAAATCAAAGGAGCCTTTTACCCCGCAGGGCCTTTTACCCCGTTGTACCCTACTTGATGTCACAGTCAAAACATCAATGGAGGGTGTTTTTGCCATGCAAAAGATGGTAAATGATGAGCTCGTGTACATGGTTGAGCAGCATCTGATTATGACACATGCTTCAGGGGATGGGTAGGTAATTAACACATATACACATTTGCTCTTTGACATCCACAACGTACTTTTCTAATTACTATTTCAATAGACATATTTACATCATGCTTAGTAGTATTCCTGGCATATATGTGTCTGGCATTGCCAGACTGTAGTTGAAAAGTTGTTGTTTGGTGTGCCCTGAAACAGCAGGCCTTGCCATTTTTCACTGTCAAACAAAAGGTCGTGGAAGTGCATTATTGTGATTGCAGACAAAGCCACTCAGCTGGAAACAAAAGCAAAACTCTACAGATCGTTTAGCACAGCAAAGCCCTCAACAATGTCATAGCTTTTGCTGGCTTATGCATAGGAGTCCACTGGAAGAATCCAAAGTTGACAGTATGTGAAACACCAGGTTGAAAAGTGTTTAGCTATTTGGCCCCGAGGCCCGAATGGGCAGAGTTTAGTCTAGCATGAGACAGCAGAGGGTGAGCACCCTAGTTTTCATACACTAAAGGTGCTGAGGGGTGAAACACTAACACAGAACATAGCGGAGGAAGACACCATCACGTACACAGCATGTTCAAGACCAGCTACCTGCGCGAAGTGCGCAAGGAGAAGTATGAGCACTCCGATGTCTTTGAGGAGCCCAGCAGTCCAGAGATGGAGCTGGCTCCTGTCAGTGGGCCCTCAGCAGTGGCCGCTCCGGGCTGGGACAGCCTGCAACAGCTAAACAGTCGCTTTGCACGTTACATCAACCGGGCGCGCGTGCTGGAACAACGGAACGCCGTGTTCCGAAAGCAACTGGAGACCTTGCAGCGCATGGAGGAGGCGCCCGAACTAGAGGAGGCCTTCAGCGAGCAGATCAGCATCAACAGGCAGCGCATTCGAGAACTGCTGTCTGATCGCGCCAAGCTGGAGAGAGAACTCAAAGATGCCGAACGCATGTTGGATGAGTACAACAGCAGGTCAGAAAAACATTTAACATTTAAAAAGATTTAACTGTGCAATACACATTAAACTGCAAACCATAACAAGCTGAATAAACTGAAAGTAAATTAATTGCCTCAAAGTCATTAAGTAATCTCTCGAAAACTGTGAAATCAAATTCTCCTAATGTGGTCTTCATAATCAACAGGTAAAGTGAACTTTTTGCAAGTAGAGTTAATTCAAATTTGCAATTAAAGTAAGGTTCTTTTTACTTAAATATTTCATTTAAATTAACAAAAAAAATTTGAGGAATAGTTCACCCACTTATTAAAATGGTTTACTCACCCTAATGTTGCAAGCTGTATGACTTTTTTTTTTTTCATAAAAAATTAAATAAAAATCTTCACATGGTTTACTCTAATCCTGGGTTGCCAACTCTCACACATTTGGCACACTTTCAGACTTGAGCACTCATGCAACTCAAGTAAATCTCACAGTAAATAACAAGACAACATCATTCAAAGTAAAAAAAAAAACAAACAAACATAACATCAAATCTGCTCGTGGGATCAGTGTGCTGCCCGGAGCTGTATGATAGTGGCATGATTGATTTAATTTAATTTAATTATTTAATTTATTTATTTTATTGTGAACCACCACAATGCCTGCCAGTGTGGCCCCAGATATAAGATAACCGGAGCTGAGCTGAACTTGGAGTCAACAAGGCTTCACTCGATGTTGCAGCACACACCACAAAACATATGCGACCCATTTGAATTCTACAGAGAATGTTCTACTTTAAAACACTATGGAGGAATTCAGACCTCTCAAACTGCTAGACAGCCTCAACATTATAAACAGCTCTGATGAGGTAAAGAGGAGACAAACACTGTGTCACGTGCATCAACATCAATTACAAGACTTTTTATAACAGACGTCATTTGCCTTTTTTAATGTATCATGTTGTTACTATAGTAACAGTGAAAGGAATGTTATAGTTCCATATTACTTATATAAGGTGGAATCTATTAGACTTAATTGTATTATTATTGTTGTTGTTTAATTTTATGTCAAGTTTCTAAATGTGTTTAGGTTATTAGTTTTTTTCATAACAAATACAAACTTTAATTATTTTATTTTTTTAAAGACTAGCTACATTGACATAACCATGGTAATTAGGAGCCATCCATGGTCTTATGTGGTTATGGCCTTGTTATTACAAATACCACTGTTAAACAATGAAAGAACAATGGTAGGCTATGCTAAAATTTTATAACGGCAAGTGCAATATACAGTTGAAGGGTCTGTACAGTACCTCCATGAATTATTAATTATGGACAAGTTTTCCTGCTTTTCTCATGATGTCTGATATTTAACAATCTCAGGAAACTCAGTACAGTGGTCTACTTAGGATACAGTTCGAATAGTATCACTAGCCCTATAGAAATAAGGTGTTATTTAAATTGAATTAGTTTAGTTTGATTTCACCTTGAAGTAAAGAAAAAATAAATAAAAAATGTGTAAAATCTAAAAGGTTCCAGATGCTTAGATGATCAAAAATAGCTCCAAGATATCCAATGTAAACATTATTTGCAATTAAGCAATTATGTTATTTATGAATTAATTGAATTATTTAACCAACCAACTTTAAGTGTGTGGATGACCGTGTATGTCAGCCACCACAGAGGACGATTTTTGGAGCCAGGAAAACCCATGGTTGTGCCATAGTGTAAAGGTATGTGTATATTTGAACACACATTGAAATTGTTATTAGTAAAAGTAATCTATATAGGACTCATACACTATATTCCAAATTTTCTGAAGCAAAACAATCACTTTGCCTGATGAATTGAACAAAATTTAAGTCATTATTAATTCTCAAATCAAATCATGTAATTAATTAAGTACTTAAATCAAATATTCCCGCAACGTCAATAACATAAAACCTCATTGGTTCTCATTGCATCTTGTGACCAAACATCACAACATCATGGTCATGAATGAAAACCAGTGAGGTTTGATGTTCCCACAGTGCAAAATAATTAAATAAATAAATAAATATCTTAATTAGTATTTTTGTTTAAAATCTTTTAAACATCCTTAAAACAAGATAAATGTACTTGAGAAGAAAACTTATGTAAGATAATAAGATTTGTTTTCAGAGTACATAACTTGAATTAAGTTTATTTTTGACAAATTGGTTTTTCTTGTTCTAAGCGTAATTTTGTTAGTTATGAGGAAAATGATAAAATGATTTTGTGCAGTCATAAGTGTACGGTACGTGGCTTTGGATAAAAGCTAAATTACTGTCTAACTCTAGGTCAGGAGTTGTAATGAATGAGAATTGGTTGTTTAGTTTGTTTATGGTGCTTTATAACACAGGACAAACATAATGTGGACAAAAAACAAAAAAACTAAAAAAAATCTCAGCAGACAGTAGATCAATTATGCTTACTGGTTTGAAATAGCTTTGGAATAACAGTTCCATGCACACTCATAACTGCTGTGATTAACTGTGAATTACTCTCTGTTCTTCACAGATACAAAAATGAATGTGAATATCAGGAGCAGCTGCGGAGCACACTGGAACAGCTCAATAAGGTACAAATAAACCTGCTATTCTCTGACCTGCAATTTCACAAGTGGTTATTAAAGCAATAAGCAACTAGAGTCTGTCCATCCGTCTGTCCATCCATCTGTCCAACCATGCCCCCATTCATCCATCCATCCAACAAAAAAAATCAACCACGATGTATAACACAATAGTAATGGCCTACAGTAGCAACACTCTAGCAACCACCAGAATACCCGATCAGTCATAGCTTTAAACATTCAAATCTCTCTTCCAGCTGCTTCAGTATTCAAACAACACAAGACTCATAGCTTTCAAACGTCTTGAAACTACAGTATATTCCAATGAATTCCGATCACATCAGGCCTCAGTAACCTTCAAGTAAGACTTCAAGACTTTATTCAACATCCATACAAAGCTTTGCCAAGCCAACATTCAAATTCTTTTATTTTTTTTATTTTTTATTTTTTTTGACAAAGCTTTCTGTTATTAATAAATGTAATTTTTGTTGAAAATTGGCATCTTTTATTACAGCCCTTCAACAGGAGGTTTGCAACCCCTAGGGGCTCTGCCAATTATTGTTTGATCTCAAATTATTTTTTTGTGAAAAAATAAAATAAAATAATATAAAATGAAAACATGCTTTAAATGGCAATACAATATTAAGTTCTTCATACACAGCTAAGATTTAATTGTTTCATTGTCCTTTTCATTTAAAAAACTGGCCCTCATAAAGGTAAAAATGCCCATGAATATCAATTTCAGGGGGCAAGTATTGTTTCTTAATAAAAAACATGAATTTCTGACACTGCCCAAGGCTGTGGATTACAGTAATTCTACCACGGTAAAGGGTCCGTGGTCCGCGGACACATTTTTGTTTGCAGTTTACAAAGTCTACAGCTGTCACAGAGACTGGTGAGATATCTCAGGACACTCTTTAAAGGAGTAAGAAATGTTTTGCATACTTTTCTATGAAAAAATCGCTTACAGCTCCTTATTTTTTTCTAATTTTCTCCCCTTTTCTCCCCAATTTGGCATGCCGAATTCCCACTACTTACAAGGTCCTCGTGGTGGCACGGTTACTCACCTCAATCCGGGTGGCAGAGGACAAAGTCTTCTGAGACAGTCAATCCGCGCATCTTATCACGTGGCTCGCTGTGCATGACACCGTGGAGACTCACAGCATGTGGAGGCTCATGTTATTCTCCACGATCCACACACAACTTACCATGCGCCCCATTGAGAGAGAGAATCACTAATCACGACCACAAGGAGGTTACCCCATGTGACTCTACCCTCCCTAGCAACCTGGCCAATTTGGTTGCTTAGGAGACCTGGCTGGAGTCACTCAGCAACCCTGGATTCGAACTCGCGACTCCAGGGGTGGTAGTCAGCGTCAATACTCGCTGAGCTACCCAGGCCCTGCTTACAGCACCTTTAAGCAATTTATAACATAGGCCCTACTCCTTGTCTTTGTTACAGTCTATTGCATGGTCTTGAGCTGCTTATAGCTTTAATAATCCCTTCAGAAATTCACTTCAGTTTATATGTGCCCAGTGCTAACAGGGCTAAAAGGAATCTGAATTCCTTTCCGCCTTCCATCTGCCACACACTGCTACATATAATTATGAAAAATGCTGTGAGTTGTCTTGATGTCCTGTTTGATGCACAAGTTGTCTTTAGAAAGTGTCTCTTTGAACAACACAACTGTGATCTCTCGCTGAGTCCATTTGCTCTCCTGTCTGCAGGAGGCCGACACAGTACTATTGAGGAACCTTGAGTATCAAATCCAGCTGCAGTTCCTGCAAGACGATGTCAATGCTACCAAAGAGAGGCACAAAAAGGTAGGAGTGCCTGAAGTGTGCTGCCTGTACTGCAACCCCTATTTACACTTCTTTTCGAGTAGCTTCTCAAAAGTTCTTGTGCAAAATTTACTGTTGCCAGTAGAAGTGTGCGCTGAATGAAAATCATGGCAAATCACCTTGCTTGAAAGCATTTAAAACACACCAATTCAATTTCTGTATTGACCCTATTTACTTTTTTAATTTCTGGTCACTTAGGAATGATCATAATTTATTGTTGGTGCATGTCATTCCAAAGAAATTAATGTTCTGAATGGAAAACTAATTCTTCATTTACTATTACTGAATACTGCAGCATATACTGAATTCTGCAAACTATTTTTGGAAAAGTATTAAGTGAACAGTAGGTATTATTCTATGCTTAACATTTCAAACAGTAGTATGCTACATTGTTGTCATATCACCTCACTATCGGGGTCGCATTAAGGTACTGCTGGGCCCTGGGGCTCACCGTTACGCTGGGCCCTGCCAGCTGTCAGAAGAGGGTGAAGTATTGGGGGGTGCAGGTTGGGTGTTGCTGGTGTGCTCTTTCTTTGTATTTGCTGAACGTGTTTACATGAGCGTCCTCCCGTGAACATCGACGGGGGAGAATAAGGTGGCAGATACCGCGACTGGACCCCTCATTGAGAATTGGGGGTCCCCCTGCAGTCACAGGCCCCAAGCCCGTGCGCTAATACGGCCCTGCTCACTATGTTTGTCACATTGCATGTTTAATAGAGCACAACAGTGCCCGCCCACTTTTTCACTGGTATTTCAACGTCTTTTATGTGGAAATGAAGCATTGCAAAGGATAAAATCAAGTCCTACCCTATATGTTTTGCATAATAAATATATCCTGTTTAATTTTGAAATTTAATGTCAGACTACAGAAATAAAAATGTTTTTGTTACATTTTAGCATATTTTAACAAGCTTTATTGTACAGAGGCACCAAATGTTTTTGGACACTTGAGCCACATTTAAAAATATGTCTCAACTTCACCCACAAAAAAGGATTTAAGGATTTCAATGATAAAACATTAAATATACTGTTCAAAATGAAGACAAAAGGTATTTTGGGGCACTTTAGCTGACATTAGACTGTAGAAAACTACAACTGTGGTTATGTTTCGTATCTGCTGACCGCCATGGCGGTGCTTTGTAGTGGATGTTTCCCTTGCGGTTGCCGCAGATTGAGAGCTGTATACCCAAAAGGGTATACAGACTTCCTCATTTCTCTTCTCGCAACTAATCAGGTGAGAGCTCAAACAACTACAGCCTAGTGACTTTTTGTCGGAGCTACAGATTAGTTCATCCTCCACAGGCTGTTGTTAGCGACCCTCTTGTATTGGATTCAAACTAACAACGTTATAGCGCTAAGAACTGAGTGAAATTGGTGTTAAAGATTGGTAGCAGCCCTACCTTGAGCCCAGCTCAGTAGTGGGCGAGCTACCTCTGAAGCACGAACATTGACAGCCTTGCTTTGAGCCCAACTCAGCAACGAGCTGTGACAGTGTTGCATAACCATTACACTAGCCCTCCCTGAAGCACACAAACAGCGCCTCATCTTGAGCCTCACTTTGGGAAGTTTGTTTAGAATAGTGAGTTGATTATATCTCGATTGTTTTCCTCTTTTTCTCTCATTTTCCTTCTAGTAGAAGGTTATCTTTTATTTCATATTCCTAAATAGTATACTCTAAGTGGAAAATTATATATTCTTCTGAGAACTAACCTGATTATTATACATAATTAGTTTATAAATTAATAGTTCTAAGGTAGTTAAAAAAGAAAAAAAGAAACAGATAGGATCACTGTGACTATATTGTTCATTGTACAGCCATAGATACGCCAGGGCAGTGTGCCCAATGCTCTAGTACAATGGGGCCATATGATGCCCATCAACTTTGCCCACCATGCTTAGGATTGGACCACCTCCATAAGGCACTCACTAATCCTTGTATGAGTGCTCAATAATGCCAGTGGCTCAGAGACAGTCTAGGCTGGTGAGCCTTAGTGATGAATGTGAGGAGACTGTGCCCAGGCCCCCCAATAAGGTAAAGAAGGCTGTAAAGCATCACACACCAGATAAGTTTGAGAGGACTCAAAAGAAGAGGAAATCTTAACAGGGCTTAGCACAGCATGTAAAGTTGCTGTCATCTAACATGGAACAGATAAAATCCCTCCTGCTATCGTTAAATAAGAACCCTGTCAGTGTCTTTTACAGAGGCTTCTGAGCCTGTTGTATCATGCAGGGGCTATGAGGATTATGACGTCCTCTCCACAGCAGCATCAAATGCCACCTTCCAACACAACCTGTCAGAAGTGGAAGACTCAATGCCTAGTGCACAGTCTGCACCACCTACAGTCAGCTACCACATCTCAGAGCTTTAGCAGCAGCTCACTGACATCTCAAGGTACTACAAAAAGCCATACAGCCCCTCTGCAGAGCACTATAAAGGTAGCTCTGGCAAAGCTGGGCCTAGATACCCCGCCTGCTCAAGCAGCAGGAACCACTGCCTTTTTAAGGAGGGCAGCCGTGGCAAGCGACTTCTCTGTGCCAGTTTGTAAAGACTTTGTGGCGGAGTTCTCAGCAGCCTTTAAATCATATGCACAGAGTACACGGGTGAGTCTGTCACTCTGCATCCTGTCAAATATGGAGGAGGCTGAAGAAAACAACCTTGCTAGCATACCTGCGGTAGACCCTTGCATTGCAGTGCTGGTAGTTTCTCCGGACGAGGCACTGCATCCAAACTCACATTGACCTAGTGCTGAATGCAAATGCACCGATGACCTCATCATTACGGCTCACAACACAGCGACCCTATTTCCCTGGCTCACCTGCTACTGGCTTTGCAAACTTAATTATCAGGCAATGGAGAGGACAGGGCTCAAGATGACCTCCTGAGTACAGCCTTGCAGACAATGGGTTTTATGGCTCAGGATCTAGGCAGACTGGTAGGCACACTGGTACGTGGCTGCCGCCAGGTCTGGAATGCTCAGACACCTTTTCCAGATGCCTATAGGGCCACGATATGGGCCTTGCCTCTTTGCCCTACTGGGAAACCTGCATCAAGGATCTTTGGGTTGTGTGCACAATGTTAGAAGGGTACAGGCTGCAAATCCGATACTACCCCAACCCCCCCCCCCCAGCTCTCTGTCCAGGGTCACCATTGTTTGGGACCCGGTTCAGGCCTTGATACTTTCTCAGGAGATCGATTCCCTTCTAAAGAAAGGAGAAAGAGAGAGTGTGAACCCTCAGGTTCCAGACAAAGGATTTTATTCAACCTATTTTATAATTCCAAAGAAAGGAAGTCTGCAGGGACGTTTTACAGCTGCAGCACTGGTCATTGCGTTCCTCCTATCCGGAGTGACCATGGGACAGCTTCCATTGCGCAGGGAGGTAATAACAACAGATGACTCCAAGACTGACTGGGGCGCAGCCTGGCACCACAGGGGAGTACGTGGCAGATGGTCAGCGTGCACTTCACAGGAATATATAAATCTGCTTGAAATGTGTGCAGTGTGGCTGGCACTAGAACATTTCCATCCTGTCCTACAAGGTTGTCATGTACTTATATGTACAGACAACCTGTGCACTGCTTTCCATGTAAATCACTATGGGGGCACCAGGTCACCAGGTCTCTAAGGTCAATACACCTGGCAGGTGTGCAAAACAGTACAGCAGATACCTTGTCCCCAGGGGTTAAATTGGGATTTCAGAGGGGGAACCCTAAAATTGGGTGATGTCACAAACTTACCATCCCCCCCAAATTTGAATAATAATGTTTAAATAAAATACATGGGTGTCTAAATATGGATTTATCAATAGGCCTGTATGGTATGTGACACATAGAATTAAATTTTTATGGGATTCTGAGTTAATGATTTGTCTGTCATTGTTTATGTATGTTATTTAACTTTAACATAATTTTTATTTTCAAAGTACTTTGGATATATTTTTATATCCTTTTCCATCTTATAAAGTTCCATTACCTTGTTACACAGGTCTTTTGACAGTTCTTTTCTGCTCCCCAAGGCTCAGTATCTAGCCTGCTTAGTGCATCCACGGGAGAGCTAACAAACTCATTGACTATTTATACACAGACACTAATTGCAATTTAAAAAGCCACAGGTGTGGAAAATTAACCTTTAATTGCCATTTAAACCTGTGTGTGCCACCTTGTGTGTCTGTAACAAGGCCAAACATTCAAGGGTATGTAAACTTTTGATCAGGGCCATTTGGGTGATTTCTGTTACCATTGTGATTTAAAAAGGAGCCAAACAACTATGTGAAAATAAACGGCTTCATATGATCACTATCCTTAAATAAAATAAATTTTTTTGCATGATCAGTCATATTTTCTAAATCAATGCCAAAATTTCACAATTTCTGCCAGGGTATGCAAAATTTTGAGCACAACTGTATGATGATGTCGATTTGGATGCATGTGATTCCGG
Source organism: Myxocyprinus asiaticus (assembly GCF_019703515.2). Taxonomy (NCBI): domain Eukaryota; kingdom Metazoa; phylum Chordata; class Actinopteri; order Cypriniformes; family Catostomidae; genus Myxocyprinus; species Myxocyprinus asiaticus. Next base: position 5,922,716 of record NC_059366.1, read on the forward strand.
TTTCAAAACCCTTTCGTGTATCCAGCTTTTTAACAAAACTGAGCAAAATCGCTAATGGATATCAGTGGATCTATGAAACAGGTGAGCAGTTGATTCCATATTACGCAGTTTCTTTGAAACTGTCAAAGAAATCAGACCATGGCGCAATACAGAAGCAGAACGCATATCTGGATGCAGGGGCACGTTTTCTTGTGCTGCTCTCATACATGCTGCCTCTACCAGCGTCCACAACTGTCTAGAGTGAAGCATAATAAACTTGAGACAGAATGTGTCAAATGGATCAAACAAAAACCACATCTGAGAATACAATATGGATTATAATAATGGATTGACAAACAAACATATTTTTTTCTTTTTGGAATCGAAGATGCCGGAACACCCTTCCGGACCATACCGGTCCAATTTAACCCCTGCTTGTCCCGCAATGCACTGAACCCTGGCAACTGGAGACTATATCCAGAGGTAGTAATGGGCATATGGAGAACATTCGGCGAGGCACAGGTAGATCTGTTTGCCTCCGCAGAGACAACTCACTGCCATCTATGGTTCTTGGAGCGGGACCTGGACAGTCCATTAGGTCAGGATGCCTTCGCACACACCTGGCCAGACATATTGTTGTACGCCTTCCCACCAATCCCTCTCATCCATGCACTACTGGACAGAATCCTGAGAGAGAAGCACAGCGTTCTCCTGGTGGCTCCACGATGGCCATCACGGACGTGGTTTCCCCTTCTGCTGTCACTCATACAGTGTATCCTGCTGGAGATTCTTCCATGGAATGACCCTCTATCACAACTGGGAGGGCAGATATAGCATCCTCGACCAGAGTTTCTCCAGCTGTGGCTATGGTCCTTGGGACCAGCTCAAGACTGACTCCATGCACCCCAGAAGTCAGACACACTATCTTAAATGCAAGAGCCCCTTCCACCGGGCAATGTACGATAGCCAGTGGAAGTTATTCCAGGCCTGGTGTAGGGACCGCCAGTTGGAACCACTGTCCTGTTCAACTGAGTCAGTGCTCACATTCTTACAATCACTGTTTGAAGAAGGGAGGCTGGCCTCCACTATTAAGGTCTATTGTTCTGCGCTCTCCAGTCATCGAGACGTCATTTATGGCTCTTCGCTGGGTTCACGTCACTTACTAGTTGCTTTTCTCAAAGGAGCAAAGAGGCTATGACCATCCCGGCTGGTTAGACCACCACCATGGGATCTCCCCACAGTTCTGGACTTTCTCTGTGGGATTCCTTTTGAACCCCTTGACTAAGCCCCCATTAAGTGGCTCTCATTAAATACATCCTTTCTCCTTGCAGTGTCAACGGCCAAGTGCATCAGTGAATTACATGTGTTTTCGGTCAGTCCTTCATGTCTCTACTGGGGCATGGCAGACATGAGTGTTAAGTTGAGACCTGACCCAACATTCTTGCCCAAGGTCCTCACAGCATATACTGATAGCACTGATCATCGATGAAGCCTGCTATGCCTGGTCAAGGTGCTGAGACATTACGTTATGGTAACAGCTGAGATACGCCATAAAGATCAGCTCTTTGTGTGTTTTTCAGCAGCCAAGTGGGGTCTCACACTCTCTAAGCAATGTCTATCTCACTGAGTGGTAGAGGTGATTGAGTTGGCTCACAAGCATGGTGTTCAAACATTGCCTGCACCTGTTGCGGGCCATTCCATTAGGGGGATAGCAACATCCTGGGCTGCTCTAAAAGGGGTTCCCTTATCAGAAGTCTGTGATGCAGCCACATGGTCATCTCTGTGCACAGTCTCTCGTTTTATCAAGTGAATGTTGTTTCATCCGCCAACCTGACATCAGCAGTTCTGTCCCAGGAGTAAAGGTCATACTTTAGCCACTCCTCGTGACAGTGTGGGTACACGTCATACAATACGAAGCACCGCCCTGGCAGTCAGCAGATACGAACCATAACGCTAGTTACATACTGTAATTTAATTGTGGTTATGTGAGTAGTGGATGACCACCAGGGTTCCTGGACACGCGGAGTGGGCGAGATGAGACTAGGCACCTGAGGAAGTCTGTTGTGTGACACCCTGTATTATAACATCGGTGACATCACACACAGATGTCATGGAGTGACCTTTTGGGTATACAGCTCTCGAGCTGCGATAAACGCAAGGGAAACTTCCATTGCTAAGCACCGCCCTGGCGGTTATCCACTACTCACATAATCACAGTTGCACTCTTCGAGTGAACTTGAGGGGAACTAACACCCACTAAAAATCACCATGACTCAGTTGGTTTAAAGTAATTGCAAAAATGTGTTCTAAAAAAATATATAGCATTGTTTGGTAACAACATTTAAACTGTTCCATTTGTGACTTAAAGACCCCACGAAATGGCTCAACGAGCCCAATTATCTTTCCTGTGTTGACATATTTCCAATTCATTTTTCCCATTGAAACAAGATTAGCTGGTACATATCAATGGGCTCACTCATTTAATAAAAAAATTAAATAAAAAAATAAAATATAAAAAAAGCCACAACAAGTTAATGTGAGTTAATGTCACAACAACTTTGTGAATGTATATATATGTATATATATATATATATATATATATATATATATATATATATATATATATATAAAATGTATTTAATATTTAATGTCGTTTTATTTATTTTATTTTATTATTAATTTTTGGGGGTAGCATATTGAGGATATCCAAGCTAACAGACATAAAATTAAATACACAAAAGTGCAATTTTGAGAGTGTCCAAATGCTTTTTGTGGTATAATGGCACAACATTTATAGATACAATTCATTGTATTGCTTCCACAATTGCAGTTGAGTGGGGTAAACATTTCATGAAGTTAATAAGCACCTTGTAAAAGTGAAACTGATGTGCAAGTCTCTTTAGGTAATGAAGTTGACCCTTTTAACTGTCTCCAACACTCATGATGTACCTCCATTGATCCCTCCTTTTTCTCCAATAGAATCTTGCTGAGATCCAGACCTATCTCAACATCCTGCAGCAGATCAAACAGACTATTCCCCTCATGGCAAACATGTCTGTCTCAGAGGTAGGGTGACCTTGCGGCTCGCAGCGCCTCAGGGCTCTCGAATTGGGTGGTTGTGGTGCCAAGGAAATTAGCACAGGCATCTGAATGTGCCCTGAGTGATCAGTCTCCTTGTGTGATGACACCCTTTATCTTCCTGTATCCCACTTCAGCTTTGGTTTCGAGCAGCAGGGGTTCAGACACTGTTCCTCACATACCAGTCATATGAAGTGTGTGTTTAAAATTTGCACTTCAGGTACTTAGAGGAAAGATCTTTGTATTCACGTTCTTTTCTTTAAAGTATACTGTTAGAACCCTGGTTTTTGGTTTTCATGTTGTGGCTGATCGTTGTGTATATATATATATATATATATATATATATATATATATATATACAACGATCAGCCACAACATGAAAACCACCTGCCAAATATTGTGTAGGTCCCCCTCGTGCTGCCAAAACAGCGCCAACCCGCATCTCAGAATAGCATTCTGAGATGCTATTCTTCTCACCACAATTGTACAGGGTGGTTATCTGAGTTACCGTAGAAGTAAAATAGGACCAGGACATTTTTTTTATTTTTTATTTTGTTTTGTTAAAATCATTCTATTGGACTTTTTACATGTGAAAGCAACCAAAAAATTTTCGACTGGAATTTAAGACATGTTCTGGCAAATAGATAAATAATTGCCACTTTTTACTTTTTTAGCAATGCAATTTAAATTTTATCATTTTGTTACATTTAACTACAAATTAAAATAAACAATTTTAAATATGTCTATTTATTGGTCACATTTTTACATTTATTTATTATGTTTCTATTTTTGAATATTACATTGATAATTGATTCCTTCAATTTTTAAGAAGCTCACCTAGTCTTCCATTCTGGATGCATTCTCTTAATAGAGACTTGCTTTGGGGCATGTTTGAACTTCAGTGCTTCAGTCTTCTTAGATGAGTTAATATTGGTAGTTGAAAGGTGTACTTTGAGGACGTACTGTAAGTCAAAGGGAAACATATTTTACCTTAATGTGATCAGATTACAAATGATCTTTGATTGTTACTTCACTGAAAAAGATCTTTCTTTCTTCAGGAGCAGGAGAGGTTGATCGCTCAGAGGCAGGTGCCTGCCCTGAGGAGTCAGCTGGACGAGTATAAGAGCACCATCTGCCAGCTACAGGTGCAAAAACAGCGACTGCAGACAGAGGTGGGTTTCCATAACAGTGGGTGAGAAAGGTTAATGCTCTCTAAATGTATAGCATCAGTCTCAGAAATCAATAAAAGCGATACATAGCTGTGCGAACAATAGTTGTGTCGCAAACTGCCAGTATCTTTACTGCTTTGAGATGCAATATGTGAACAATCACTGGGTTGTGACGCAACACAATCTTTCTTCTATGGAACACAAATATGAATTTTTGAAGAACATCCTGGTTGCTCTTTTCCATGTAAGTGAATCTGGACTGGGTCTGTCAAAAAGACCAAAAACAAAAGCTCTATAAAAGTATCTAAAAAAAGGGTCCAAATGACCTGTGCACTATATTCAAGTCTTCTGAAACCATACAATTGCTCTTTGTGACAAACAGACCAAAAAAGTCACTGAAAATCTTCCCATCCACTGTTCTTCCCAAAACAAAGATAGCACATTAGACAGATCACATCAGATTGTACATCAATGACATAAAACATTATTTTATTTTATTTTTACTTTTATTTTTTTTCATATCCAAATATCACTGATCTCAAACCTGACCTGATACGTCTAATGGTGCCATTTTTTAAGAGCTACAGTGGAGATTTGAAGAGTTGAGCGCAAGTTGTATGGACCTCTTGTATAGCACTTTTATGATGCTTTTATGGTGCCTTTTTGTCATTTTGGAGACAAAAATGTTGTCCAGGATATTCCCAGTCCAGGATATTCTTCAAAACTTCATCTTTTGTGCTCCCCTGAATAAGGAATTCAGGTTTGGTGAGTAAATGATGGCAAGTTATACAGTATATATATATATATATATATATATATATATATATATATATATATATATATATATATATATTGATTTGTGGTTAAATATGACCAGGACATTTTCTTGACTGGTTTTGTGAGAATTCCTTTTACTATCAGTATTCATTATTAAAGTTTGTATCCTTACTGAGACATACAGTACCTGATAGCTGTCTTCTACATTTATTGCATTCACTAAACATTTGCAAACTATGAATACTATAACTGATCACTTTATCCCTTTCATGGGTTATCAGGGTGTATGTGGGATTTTCCTTGAGCAAAATTGAGCTTTAATGTGTCTGTTTGTTTAAGATGTCAGTGTTGGAACAGACCATCAAAACCACACAGGAGAACTATGACGATGAGATCCAGCTGTACAACGAACAGATCGAGTCTCTCAGGAAGGAGATTGAAGAGGCTGAGAGGTCACTCGAGAAGTACACCAACAAGTGTCGACAGCTGGCCATATACCACACCTCATTGGAAAATGAACTCGAGAGATACAAGAGGATCATTGAGAACGAAGACAACAGGTGAGAGGATCACACAAAGCCTATAGCATATTACCATACTACTCTTACTATTTCTGTATTGTATATAGTGTGTATACTGTGCACAGTATGAATTTTATGAATGCATAAAAACCAGGATCACCAGGGCCATAGCAATGCACAGGCTTACACGGCCTTAAGCCCAGGACCCCAAACTCCAGGGGGTCAACACGGGTTTGCACAATTAAACATGTTTTTAAATTGTGGGCGATGCTGAAATCAACAGAGATGCAGCGCAGCTGCCAAAGTTGTGTTGTACAGTAATATAGTACAGTAATGATAAACTAATAATGTTGTAATTATTATGTCATTATAATTGTCATTATAATAAGGAATTATTGCAACACTTGACATTAATCTTCCCTTTGTTAAGGGTTTATAAAGGGGTTTATTAATGACTAAGTCATTAACAAATACATTATAAAAAACTGATATACACAAAATGCATTAAAAGGATGACTACCATGCAATACTTGCCAAATAGTGAGCATTTTAACTTCCATGCATAATAAATACACTTATTCACACTTAAATAAATAATAATAAAAAATAATAATATGCCCTAATTCATGATTATTATAGTGAGTTTAAAAGGAGGGATTATGTTATTTTGCTACAGTCCACTTTGTGTTTATATTCATTATTTTAATGTCTTGACTCACTTGTGTTGTCACTTTCCTTGTCATGTTTATGTCAAAAGAATGATGCTACACCAAGTACTCTCCCAATTTATCTAGTCCTAGTTAGTTTTTGTGCATGTGGCTTTAAATGCATATCAATTATTTATAATGCATTTGTACCACACCATTGTCTTTAAACATGCTCCTTTAGTATATGCCATATATAATATTTCATTCTCGTCTTTTGATTTTGGAGTGAAATGTGGCCTGAACATGTTTCAATGAGATTCACTCATCTGTTTGGTCAAATATGGTTTTGTTATGCACACAGTCGTTTGAATATTTGTATCTGGGTTAGGGCAGGCTATTCCACACAGTGGCAGTATAACTACATTTTTCCCATAAGCCCAGCTAGATTTTGTCTGGATTTTTTTTTTTTTTTTTTTACTCCAGTAATTAACACATTTATTCTGTTTATCCTGTCATCTACCCAAGATTAGTAATTTACACATATTTAGCTTTTTTTTATTTGAAACATCCATTATTCCACTTTATGTTTAAAATATTTGTATATTTCATCTTATTTCTCTTTGGACACCTCCTGAAATGTTTCATATTGCAGCTTAGTGTAAAGGTGGTGTGTATTCCATTTTAATTTTGATTTTGTTTCTCTCTCTCACACACAGATTGAATTCAGCAATAATTGGTACACCCATCACCCTGTTCACATCCAATTATAAATGCACCCATAGTCCTACCATGAGCAGGAAAGGAAAAGGTGAGAGTCTTGTGGGATGGGGTTGGGGGTCTTATGTAACATGACTGCATCATTGTGATAGTCTTAAAATGCAACAAATCAGCAGCCAGCAGCTGCTTGCCAGAACGAACATTTCTGCCCACTCAGCTGTCAATCAAGCCCACTCTCTGTCTGTGTCCCTCTCTCCCTCTCAGCTAAGCTGAATCTAGAAATGCAGTTCAACTGCTTCCAAGATCCTTGCTTTGGCCCTGTTAACAATGATAAATGACGATGACCTTTATGCATGCGCTCATGGTACAACATTGAGTGATGTCAAGCACTTGAGTAATTGCTGTTTGTACAGAGCCACAAAACATTTCTTGAGAGGAAAACAAAACAGTTGAGGCTGAGCTTTGTGCTTGCACATTTTCCTTATATCTTTAATATCACTTTTCATCCTGTTAGTCTTTTATAATATATAGTATTAGTATTCTAAAATATATGTTCTATATACAGAACTGTATGTACAAGTACATTACTTTTTTCAGAGAAAAATCAGTGCAAACCATATATGATCATTTATTTAAAATATCTGCTTTATATACAGTATATTGCCATTTACAGTACCACATTTCTAAATGGGTTTGGTTAAAAAGTATCAAAGTGAACTTCAGGTTGACACCCTCATGTAAACTAACTTTCAATCCCTCACTGAGAAATGGCTAACTTTATTTTATTATTTCCATCTTGTTATGTTCCAACTAGTTAATTTTCTTGCCATTGTGCAACCAAGTAATAGTTAATAAAGTTAATTAAAGGCCAGGGCCCAGTTTCTAGAAACTCCTTAAGCTACTGTATAAAAACCCTTAGTGACTATACCCTTACAATTATAAGGGTTTTCATAATAATTTTTTTTTTTTCGGCCCAGAAACATACTTTATGCAATATTAGTACCTGTGATGAGAAGGAGGGTGTGGCTGGGCTGTGATGGAGCACGGCCAGCACTGAATCAGCTGATCAGCGGGAGAGCGAGATAAGGGGCAGCCGGAGACACCGGTTCGAGAGATGCATGCGACCACGTTGCATGTGTGTCTGTGTTTATGTTTGTTTTTTGTTGAGTTTCTTATTAAACATTTTGATGACTGTACAGCCGATTCCTGCCTCCTCCTTGCACAACCTTTACCAGTTACAGTGGTGCTGAAACCTGGGAGGGAGGAGGGATGCGCTGTCGTGGAGTCCTCACCGCTGCCATCCGCCAGGGGAGTAGCTGCGGCCGTCTGCCTGGGGATGAAGGGGTCGCTGCCGGTGAGAGCTGGTGGAACCACGGCCATCTGCCGATAAGGGAGGAGTGGTTCCATCCGCCAGGGGCCGGAGAACTTGCTGCCGTCCACCGGGGTAGGAGAGAGCTGGCATCCGCCAGGGGACGGAGGAGCGGTTGAGGACCGGGTGACAGCATGTCCAGAAACCGGCGAGCAAGTTTTTCTCTCTCTCCTCTCTCTCTCTCTCTCTGTGTATCCCGTTCGCCATTTCACTCTCCCCACGCCTGCCCTCGTCTCTCCCCCAGGTTCCCAGGAGGCGGGGTGGATCATCGGCTGACAGAACGGCCGGAAGGGCAGCGTGTCCCCTCCAGAGATGTGGAGGAGTTAGTCAGACCAGTGTGCCCCGGCCTGAATCGGGCGGGGGAGGAGTGTGACGAGGAGGAGGGCATGGCCGGGCCATGATGGAGCACGGCCAGTGCTGAATCAGCTGATCAGCGGGAGAGTGAGATAAGGGGCAGCCAGAGACATCAGTTCGAGAGAGAGAGAGAGAGACGCACGTGACCACATTGCATGGGTGTCTGTGTTTATGTTTGTTTTATGTTAAGTTTCTTATTAAACTTTATGTGGACAGTTTAGCCGGTTCCCGCCAACTCCTTGCCCAACCTGTTACAGTACCATACTAGTATGCTAACATAGACACGAATGCTTGGCCAACGCAGTCCCGCTAAACATAATTACGTGTGCTTATACTTTGCTGTGGTGGTAACAAACCTCATTACTCAAGGGGGCGGTAGAATGTCAGGCTTAAAATCTCAGAGCCATTAAACCAGTTGTGTTATTATTCAGTTATCTAGCTATAAACATGCCGACTTAAGCAACCATACTCAGCAAGATTCTCTTCAAACTGTTGCTCCACTTCTTTAGTAGTTGACCCGAAAAAAGAAAAAAAAACTGACAATAAAACAGTTTGCACTTATGTCTGCTATAGTTCCCCCTGTGACAACACTGAGGATATGACACCCAGTTGTGTTGCATTCTGAATTTTGTACTGACATTTTTTAGAACACAAGGGCACACGAACTCGAACTTGAGAAACTACAGTAGAAATGTTTATTACATACTTGTGTACAGTATGTTTTGGGCCTAAACTTAACCAGCATATTTCAGAAAATCTGGTATAACCTTTAATAGAAATACTTTCTTAAACAAATATCACACTTCTACAGTGGCACTGGTAACTGAAAACGTCTTGGTTACTGATGTAACCTCAGTTCCCTGATGGAGGGAACGAGACATTGTGTCGATGTTGTGACACTAGGGGTTTGATCTTGATCACCTTTGCTTAAAATAGAAAAGGCCAATGAGAATTGGCGAGTGGAATTTGCATGCCACTCTCCGCCCCCAGACATGCGGGTATAAAAGGAGATGGCATGCACCACTCACTCATATTTATGCTGAGGAGCCGATAAAGAGTCCCGGCCATGTCAGAGGCCGGTTCAGCGCCGTGGCAGGAGGGACACAATGTTTTGTTCCCTCCATCAGGGAACAGAGGTTACATCAGTAACCAAGACGTTCCCTGTCTGTCACTCACTCAATGTTGTGTCGATGTAGTGACACTAGGGGTTCCTATAGGAAATGCCGCAGGTGCTGAACCGTGTCACGAGGTACGGAAGTGTGGACATGGGCAAGCTGCTGCGTGCCTCGCAGCAAGCGCTCAACCACGTCGTGACCTTCCAGCGAGTTAGGTAAGGGGGGAGGCTACCGGCTGTGCCTTTCCTGTTTGCTGTTAAGCAATTTCCTGCTGAGCACTTTCTAGAATAGTGCTGGGAAGTGCTCTTCCCTCTCCAGGAAGGAGAGCACTACAGAGACCACATCCTACCAGAGGGAGGTTACCATGTGGAGAATACCTCACATGGACTTACCAACGGGGAAGTTCACATATGGAATGATACCACTGGAGGACCCTATCTACAGAGAGGGTATGCAGCCACAGTGGCCGAGGCAGAGAAAGCTCTGGCAAGGGGAAACACAGGGTTCACCTAAGGGGAAACCGAACAGTGGAAACTCATCATACGGGATTACCAAGGGGGAATCACCAGGCATGGAGCACTGAGCCTGAGCACATGGGCTTACCTGAAAAGGGGCATACCACAAGTACTGGGCCTGGTGTCATTACTCCTCCGCCAAGTTCATCACTGAACAGTGCTTAAGAATTAAAAAGTGTCCGGGGTTCACAGGATACGGGGAACTGTTGTGGACAAAAAGGCGCACGTTATCACCTTTGAAAAAAGGGGAAAGGCGCAATGCAAGCAGTACACCCAACCGGCTGCCCGGTCTACCCGCTATTACCGCGTAACACTTGGGTCTATGTAGGTTATATAACCTCGCAAAGGTATTGGGTGTAGCCCAACCCACAGCTCTGCATATGTCTGCCCTTGCCAGTGCCCAGGAGGACACAACACCTCTAGTGGAGTGCGCCCAGACTCCCAAGGGACATGGCAAGTCCTGAGATTGGTATGCAAGAGAAATGGCATCTACATTCCAATGGGCTAGCCTCTGCTTGGAGACAGCTTTCCCCTTCTGCTGTCCTCCAAAACAGACAAAGAGCTGCTCTGAGTGTCTAAGGTTCTGCGTGCGGTCCAGATAGATTTGCAGAGCGCGAACTGGACACAGCAACGACAAAGCCGTGTCTTCCTCCTCTGAAGGGAGCGCTTGCAGATTCACCACCTGGTCCTGAAAAGGAGTGGTGGGAACTTTGGGCACGTAACCAGGCCGGGGTCTCAAGATCACGTGAGAATGTGCCAGCCCGAACTCCAGGAATTCTCTGGTAACAGAGAGCGCCTGCAGGTCCCCTACCCTCTTAATGGAAGTGAGCGCCATCAGGAGGGCCATCTTCAGAGACAAAGTGCTGAGCTCGGCCTGCTCCAGGGGCTCAAAGGGGGCTCTCTGTAGGGCAGGTAGGACCACAGAGAGATCCCAAGAGGGAATCAGGTGTGGTCTAGGAGTATTCAACCTCCTCGCGCCCTTGAGGAACCTGTTGATCAGGTCGCGCTGTCGTGAGGGCCTCCCGTCCAGTGTGATGTGGTAAGCTGCTATGGCAGCCACGTACACTTTCAGGGTAGAGGGAGACAGCCGTCTCTCCAGCCCTTCCTGAAGGAAAGACAGCACAGACCCGATGGCGCATCTCTGTCCAGGAGCCAGATGTGGAGATTCCAGAGGTCTGGCCGCGGGTGCTGGAGCATGCCCTTCCCCTGAGTGAGAAGGTCTTGCCTCAGGGGAATGCGTCAGGGAGGTGCTACTACCAGGAGCATCAGATCTGAGAACCAAGTCCAGTTGGGCCAGTACTGCGCAACGAATAGGACTTGCTGCTCGTCCACCCTGACTTTGCACAGAGTCTGTGCCATGAGGCTCCTCAGGGAACCTCGGACAGGGAGTACCAAAGGGGGCAGTGAGTGAACTTTTGGGAGGCGAACAGGTCTACCTGCACCTCCCCGAATCTCTCCCAAATCAGCTGGACTACGTGGGTGTGGAGTCCCCACTCCCCATGGAGCGTTACCTGCCGTGAGAGGAGAGGAGGCGGTGGGCGAGTTGCGACATGCGACGTGAGTGTACGCCACCTTAGCGGTTTATGTACGCTACGGTCGCTGTGTTATCGGTCTGGACCAACACATGCTTGCCCTGAATCAATGGTCAAAGACTCTGCAGGGCCAGCAATACTGCCAGCAACTCTAAGCAGTTGATGCTCTGCCAAAGGAGTCAGGGCCCTGTCCAGAGCCCCAAGACTGCTTGCCCATTGCACATGGCACCCCAGCCCGAGTTCGAGGCATATGTCATGACCACGACGCACCTTGAGACCTGCTCTAGGGGAACACCTGCCTGTAGAAATGCCAGGTCCGACCAAGGTCTGAAAGTCTGACGGCACTGTGGCGTGATGGTCACATGCCGGGTGCCATGGCACCATGCCAACCTCGGGACTCGAGTCTGTAGCCAGTGCTGAAGCGGTCTCATATGCATCAACCCGAGGGGGAGACCCGTCGTTGAGGATGGCATATGTCCCAGGAGCCTCTGAAATTGTTTCACTGGCACCACTACCTTCTGGATGAAGGTCTTCAGGCAGGTCAGCACTGACTGAGCACGTTTGGTCGTAAGACGTGCCTTGAGAGTCCAACTCCATACCGAGAAAAGAGATGCTCTGCACAGGGGAGAGCTTGCTCTTTTCCCAGTAGACCTGAAGCCCGAGTCAGTCAAAGTGCTGAAGCACAAGGTCCCTGTGCGCACACAATAGATCCTGTGAGTGAGCTAGGATTAGCCAGTCCTCGAGATAATTGAGAATGCGAATGCCCTTCTCCCTCAGCGGGGCCAGGGCAGCCTCTGCAAACTTGGTAAAGACGTGAGGGGACAGGGACAGACCGAAGGGGAGGACCTTGTGCTGGTATGCTCGTCCCTCAAAGGCAAACTGAAGAAAGGGTCCATGTCGAGGAAGGATCGATACGTGAAAGTACACGTCCTTCAGGTCGATGGCCACGAACCAATCCTGATGTCGTACTGACACCAGGATGCGCTTCTGAATTAACATCTTGAACAGAAGCCTGTTTAAGTCTTTGTTCAAAGCACGCAGATCCAAGATTGGGCACGACCCTCCCCCTCTCTTGGGCACGATAAAATAAGGGCTGTAAAAACCCTTGCGCAACTCGGCTACGGGGATGGGCTCTATTGTTCCCTTCACCAGCAGGGTGGCAACCTCCGCCCGGAGGACGTAGACACCATCGCCCTGCACTGTAGTTGAGAGGATGCCACTGAACCTGGGCGGGCCTCTGGCGAACGGGATTGCGTATCCGAGGCGAATTGTCCTGATGAGCCACAGCAAGGCTGGAGAGTGCTAACCAGGCCTCCAGACTCCTAGGGGACGACTGGACTTACCGTGCCCGGGCAGGGTGTTTCACGGCAAGGCAGAGCAGGCGCCCCACCTGGAAGACAGCCCAGAGGGGACGTGCTGCTCCACAAGCCCGCAACGGTGGCCGGTGACTGGGGCGGGCGAGCGACCCCAGAGACCAGCACACTTACCTGTTCGCTGGCTATCTCTCGATGGAAACTGAGGGAATGGGAGGTACTCTCGTTCACCTGATTGACCGTAAAGACTTTCAGTGCCTGGCCATCGTGAGGGCGCTGACCCAGGTAATGAAAAAAACTGCTGTTTTACCGACCATGTGGGCGTTAAGGCCCAGAGGGCACCCGGCGATATAATACTTACCATGCGCTGGCCCAGGGGCGATGGTGGGGCTGGAGAGTTCACCCGGGCCAGACCAGTCAGAGTCAGTCGCCTCATCCCTGGTTTGCCCATGCCAGGGTTGCCTCGAAGCCCGTCCGGGGTTCTTGGAGGCCGGCTGACAGTCAGGTGGAGCCGACTTCCCGCGGGAGGATCTTTTTCTCTGAGGCCAGCATACGGGCTCTGATGGTACAGGAGCTGGGGCCGGCACCGCAGGGGAACGGCTCTGGTGAGAAGCAGATGGGGCACGGGGCTTCGGAGGTCTGAAGGCAGCTGAGTTACGCCACGAAAAGATGTGCTTAATCGCCTCGGTCTGCTTCCTCACCACCGAGAACTGATGGGCGAAAGCCCCCCTTGGGAGATGGGCGCATCAAGAAAGCGGACTTTCTCGGCATCACGCATCTCAGCAAGGTTGAGCCACAGGTGCTGCTCTTGGACCACAAGAGTGGACATCGTCCGGCCCAGGGCACGTGCCATGACTTTCGTCACCTGTAAGGCGAGGTCGGTCGCAGTACGCAGTTCCTGCATCAGCCCTGGGTCGGTTCTACCCTCGAGCAGATCTTTTAGCGCCTTGGCCTGGTGGACCTGCAGGATGGCCATGGCATGCATGGTGGAAGCAGCTTGACCCGCAGCCTTGTAACTCTTCGTCATTAATGAGGAAGAGAACTTACAGGCCTTGGAAGGGAGCCTTGGTTGTTCATGCCAGGTGGCTGCGCCCTGCGGGAAATAAATGCACCACTACGGAGCGCTCCACCTGGGGGAGCTCGACATATCCCTTAGCCGCTCCGCCATGGAGAGCTCGACAGCTCTTCTGGATAGAACGAGCATGCTGGAGGATGGGAGGTCCGCGGGGGTTGAGCCGGTGAAAATGGTCCCGTATCCACATCCAGATCGCCCGCGGTGCTTGCCGACCCTGCCGGTTGAGCATCAGCCCAGGATGGAGCAGGTTGGGAAGCAGCCGCGGTGGACCCTTGCTTCATGAAGAAGGAAGTGAGCCGTGATCGCAACGTTCTGATGGGCATGTTCTTGCAATGAGAACATAACCCTTCCACGAAAGCTGCCTCGGTGTGCTGGCGCCCCAAGCACTCGAGACAGATTTCATGGCTGTCCGGAAGGGAGAGATAACGGCCACATCCAGTAGCACAAACTTGGAAGGACATCTTTAAAAAGACGGCAAGCGTTTGCGCAAGCTCATTTAGAAGGAAATATACTCTTTTGAATGTACTCTTTTAGCACCCACAGTCTCAGCCGCCGAAGCACCCAGGGGAAGCACAACACTTGACCGTGCAAGGGTGACCGCTGATATGCGCTGTAAAATCCAGCAGCATAAGCGAAAGGTGAGAGGATGAACACAATACATGCATTCGGCTCCGAAGAAAAATCTGAATGAGTTGTGCACACCATCTCATTTTATACCCATATGTCCGGGGATGGAGAGTGGCATGCAAATTCCACTCGCCAATTCTCATTGGCCTTTTCTATTTTAAGCAAAGGTGATTGGGGCTCTCGAGATCAAACCCCTAGTGTCAATACATCGACACAACGTCGAGTAAGTGACAGACAGGGAACTATTGCTTTTGCATGATGCTGCATTTATGATAGGTTACAAATAAGTCCAAGATGGCTGCCATATCAGCCATCCCAACATATACTGTACAAAAAGCTAGAGCCTATCCCAGCTACCTCTGGCTGAAGGCAGGGAAACACCCTGTACAGATGGCCAGTTCATCACAGGGCTAACATGCTTACAAAGTTACAAAGTTCAAAAGGTACTTTCGAAGAATGAACCTTGATGTACACACAAATTTGGCTAATTAAAACCATGTCTGTTATCTGCTTTTGTAGATATTACCCAAGCAATCCAAGATATCACTAACGTAAAGCCTCGTCAGAAGAACTTGGCTAAGAAAGTGTTTAAAAAGAAGGAGATCACTTCCAAAGGAGTACTAGAAGGTGGACTAGAAGAGAGAGCAGTTGAGGAGTTTGAGGAGGAGGAGAAAGTACAGGTCATAGAGGAGCAAGTTGCAAAAAGAGAGGAGCATGTTCCTCACGAGGATGTGCCCGATGGCGCCCAGATCAGCAAGGCCTTCGACACGCTCTGTAACATCATACGAGACCGCATGAGGAGGGTTAAGAGACCAGAGCCCATCGCTGACTTCTTTACCAAAGGCCGCTATGTCCTGGTGATGGGCGACTCTAACTACTTGGACCCCTGCTTCGTCTCAACCACCCCTTCCGCCAGTCACGTCTTCGTTACAATCCGAGATGGCATGATGCCTTATGATCCTTATTGGAGCGGTACACCCTCACCTTCCCCCAGTCCCCCATCTGGACCAACACCCCTAACCCCTTCCTCACCCTCAGATGATGCAGAACCAGGGAAGGGGAAAGATGATGGACATGGTGATAGAGGAAAATCCAAAAATGGAGAGCCTCATCCAAAGGCAAAAGAACCTGAACCGAGCCCTAGTCCACCACCAGGTCCTCATGATAACAAAGGTTCAAGCCCTCCTCCAGGACCCAGGCAGCCCTTGCCCCAACGTGGAAGCAAGAGCAAGAAC
This sequence comes from Myxocyprinus asiaticus, assembly GCF_019703515.2. Lineage (NCBI taxonomy): Eukaryota > Metazoa > Chordata > Actinopteri > Cypriniformes > Catostomidae > Myxocyprinus > Myxocyprinus asiaticus. The sequence goes on from NC_059366.1 coordinate 5,938,739, forward strand.
TCTGAGGATCCCAGCAGCTTCCAAGGGCCTCCACCCATGCCATCACACAGTTCCATCCCACCTGATTCCATGAGCTATGAGAAGGTAGAAGTAGTGGAGTCTGTGGAGAAGCTCTCATCTGACAAAAAAGTGAAGGGCTATGAGGAGACAACCACAGTGGTGGAGACCATGATCGAAAAGACCAGCAGGAAGAAACACACCGATAGATCTTCTTAAGCCACGCCTGCCATGGACCTGCTCCGGTTTTGCCTCCTGACTGCCGTTGATGAGATTTCTAATGCTGTTGTTCACTTCCTGCACAACTGCCTTTGGCCTTTACTGTCTGAAAACTTGGGAACTGAATAAAGAAAAGCCCCATCTTCCCCTTCACATGAACAGATATTTTGACATAGTGCCAGTTTCAACTGGAGTCATACAGTTACTTCAATTGACTTATCACCCTCTTCTGCCCTTTCCTTCAGATCAAAGTACAGAAAATCTTCAGAGTTTTATTTCCTATCGTTTTGTTCGATTAGGATGCCAGCATTGCCCACCAGTCTTGATGTGTATTAATTGCGGCACAAATAAATATCAAAGCTTACAAAAATCTTAACCTTTGTTGTCTATTTAGTGACTCAACTCAAGGCACTGTCCATCACCCAGGGATGCATGAACAAAGTGAACAGAGGTGGTGTTGGTAGGGGCATTATAAACTGTACAAGCTTTGCAAATGAATTAATTGCATCTTGTTCACCCAGTATTCCTCATTTGCTGAAAGGGATACTTTGGTGAATAGGCACCAGCCGAAGTAGGGATGCTGCTTATTGCTTAAGCGTTGCAAACACAACAGTTTGGCAAAGGCTTCCACTTAAGGTTGCCAACATTTCCCCATACAAATACAGGATGCTTGAGCATTTTCAGCACTTCAATACAGAACGGGGCTTCCCTTTGAGCACTTAATTTGACATTTTCATTTCGACTGTTGGCAGCCCTACTTCCACTTGGTCCCTACTTCCAAGTTGTTTTGTGGCCATCTACTTTTTTTTTTCTTTGTAATGTGGCCAAGTAAAATGCAACTTAAACGAAGGATTAAGGAAAAAGTATGGACATTTCTAAAAGTGCAGGGGATATGTCCCCACCCTCCAGTTATGGTGTTTTCCATGCCGCAGCGGTTGCCCTGTTGCCGGGTTGGTTTTAAAATCAATTGGATTTAATAAGTGCACCCCCTGTGACTGCTGTCTGCATTTTCCATTTCCTTTTTTTGATTTGTAACTAGTAGCACCTAATTTAAAAAAAAAAAATCTACAGCAAAAAGTTTTCCTAAAAACTGATGTTCACATATGTGCACAGCAGGACTAAGTTGTGAAATTTTAAGTAATACCAAGCAATAGAAAGTTGAAAATTATTCAAAATAACTAACATGTTTTGTTTTTTTCAACTTTTGAGGGAAAATGGTTCTATTTTCCACATATGTGGACTTCATGTTTATCAGCGCACTGATGCGAAAAAGAAAAAATAATGGATTTTTTAAAGCGCCATATCAAACAAAACTAGAGACGCTACTCTTTACAACCAAACATTTTTCAGTAAAAAAACTTAGAGGTTTCTTACCAGAGGCACTTTTGTTGGTGCCCGTGGAAGTGCTTCACAGAAATCGACATCATGCTGTTGTGACACATGACGCGGTGCGCCAGAAGTTTAACCCTTAAAGGACAGTGACCCTATTGTGAACAGTATTCAGTCGGATTTAATTCACTTAAATTATACGTTGCATATAGCAAAGCCAAAATACAACATCCACACATGTGGACGTGGGTTTGCACACCTTACTTATGGTAAAATAACTGTATGCATGGCCTCTCAACTATCTGTCATACAAAGTAAACCTGGAACATTTTTAAAGGGGTTTTCAACCTTTCATGTCATCTGGTGTTATTTTAACACTTACAAAAGGAGAACTGAGAGTCAAATTACACCCTCGGCAGTCTTTACAAGCTATGAAAGTTATGTTAAATAATAGTCTTTATCATGGGAATTAGACACCTGAAAGAAGTTTAATAGGCTCTAAACCACACCACCCAACCCAATGGTGAAAATTATTGTCTTAATCACTAAAGTGCTTTAACAAACAGCTAAATAGTTTTATTATATATGCTGTATGCTTTGAAATGTTCATTGGATAAAATTAATCTTTTCACAAAAAAATATAACAGAAATATCACTGCTGTGTTTGCAAGATACTAAATTTAAGGAGAGTCACACAAAATGATTTACAGTCACAAACTGTACAGCAGAGGTGAGTAACAGCAGGTTAAGCAAGAACATAAGAAAGTATAGATATATTTTGTTTATATAAATTTCTGTAAAGAGTACAAAAAGGAACACCAAATGTAGGAAGTAATATTTTGGTAGGACATACAGTGGCCCCAAAAAGTATTTGGACACTCAAATCACTTTTAAAAATGTATTCATGTCATTGCATTAACAACAAAATATCAAAGTGGCATATGCAAACAAATGAGCTTTTCTCACAACTGCCTTCACTCTTTGGAGCTATTTAAGCAATTAATTTATCTTTCTTCAAACACCTCATGGATAAACATTGGAGTTTTGTTGCTTTTAGCCCATGGCTGTAAGCTTCTATGGTACTATTCTCTTAAAATAATTATCAAAATAATCTTTTAGCAGATACACACAGTTAAAAGGATAATTCAGATAATTTCATTTAAAGATGAAAATTATGTCATGTTTTTCTAAACCCATATGATTTTCTTTCTTTCATGGAACACAAAAGGAGAAATTAGGCAAATTATTCAGTCACAGTCCATAAAAATATTGCCTTTTGTGTCACCTACTTCTGACTAGCAACAGCAAGCAGCAAATCATGATTCACAGCTTTAATGCAAATGAAAGCCTTTTAACTATTTATTATTTATTTTATTTTTTTAATTTTTTTTATAACCTTTTCTCCCCAATTTGGAATGCCCAATTCTTACTACTTAGTAGGTCCTCGTGGCGGTGTGGTTACTCACCTCAATCTGGGTGGTGGAGGACAAGTCTCAGTTGCCTCAGTTTCTGAGACCGTCAATCCACGCATCTTATCACATGGCTCGCTGTGAATGACACCGTGGAGACTCACATCAGGAGGAGGCTCATGCTACTCTCTGCGATCCAAGCACAACATACCACATGCCCCACTGAGAGCGAGAACCACTAATCGCGACCACGAGGAGGTTACCCCATGTGACTCTACCCTCCCTAGCAACCGGGCCAATTTGGTTGCTTAGGAGACCTTGCTGGAGTCACACAGCACACCCTGGATTCGAACCAGGGGTGGTAGTCAGCATCAATACTCGCTGAGCTACCCAGGCCTCAGAGCCTTTTAACTATTTAAAAATCAAAGCAAGTCTTTCAATATGACCCATCCCAACTTAAATATCAAGACAAGACACCAAAACTGTGCTCATCACATCATTTCATTGGGTCTTTGAAACAGAATGCATATAAATAATGCAATGACATTCACACATTTTAAAGTGTGGCTCAACCCTTTCATGAGAAGAGTCTAAATTCCCCCGAATGCCCCACAGAGCATGGTATTTTTGTGAATAAATCATTACATTCAAGAGAATGCAAAGAATGCAAAAACAGTTAGGACTTAGGTTTAGAATTAAAAACATAGCCCATTCACTGTGATCACTGTCAGCAAGAAAACCGAAAAGATCATAAATATTAGGAAGTAGTCATTGCAGGGCAACTGAATGGATTGTTTATTATACATATTTTCCTTGTTTAAAGTGAGTAAAATGCTAGGTCAGAGCGTGAGAGCATCAATCATTTGTATTCGCCAGTGTAATATAAACAACAGAATGTATGTATACACGGTTGTCTTTGTATTTCTGTAATATTTTAATATCTGTAACATAAAATAAAGACATAATTTGGTTGAAAAGGATGTTTGAGCAGCTGTTTCTTTAAACTGCATAAACATTTAAACTGCAGTGTTGGCAGAATGGCACAACTTGCAATATTGCTGTCAATTCAAAAAACACAAATATGCGACGCTACGATGCTGGGCAATTCATTGGCTGTCACAAATATGTGACAGCTTTGTATGAAGCAGTTAAATATCCAAATACTTTTTGGGGTCACTGTACCATTTAGAGAATATCCTTTAATTTAAGTAACTCACATCAGACATTGAAATAATCACAGGAAAAAAAATGATCAAAGCAGATAGGAATGGATAAGGAATATATGCTAATATAGAGTGTAGAGAGAGGCCAGATATCATGCAGATGGCTAGTTGTTTTTACTCAGAAGGCTTTTCAAGCTTCTCTCTACTGCCTCATCTAACTCCTCTTCCAGCTCTTCCTTTTTGGACATGGCCAGTTTGGATTGGTAGTCCCTCACCATCTGGTCTATGTAAGGGGCACTTTGAGTTCCGTGCAGCATGAGGGTCCACTCCTTCAGCATGCCATTCTGTGGGGTGTCTCCCTGGAAGCCCACCTCCAGCAGCCAGGTTCCTCTAGGGTTCTCGCCCCACTTATGGGTGGTCATGAAGGGCCATTTGTCAAAGCCCACCTTGGCGTCATCGTCCCGGGGTCTTCGGCTCAGCAGGATGGACTTGGTTCCCATGGGCGATGTCATGTTGATGTTGAGGTCTCCGCGGCGACTGGCATTGACGGTGATGACGGCCTGTACGTGCTCCAGATAGCGTACGAAGTTGTCCTTTCCTTGGCAGGCATCAGTCGTGATGGTCAATACCAGTTTACTGCCTGACTGAATTTTACTGCACAAAGAAAGAAAGAAAGAAAAATGGGAGATATTATAAATTCCGCATTAGGGTTGTCACAATACCTTAAAGACCTCATCAGTTTCGAGGCAAACTTTATGACGTAAAATGAATACGAAATAATTACGATTCTGCACCATTTCTAGGTCACTAATCAAGTAAAATTTCAGGACCATCTCTAGATGATACATATCAAATTTTGTTCAAATCAGACAAACGGCCTATGACTATTGTAAAATAAAAAATAAATAAGTGGGAGAAAATGTTTTTTGTTGATATGGAAATCCATATGTCCATTTTATTTGGGGGGACTAAAGGATTCTGTGGAAAAACAATCTTTGTATCAGATGGATGGGTAAAAATATCTATGCAAATACTGTAGGATTTCAGCCCCTTTGTTGTTTGGACCCCTAATAAAGAATTCCAGAACTTTGCAGATGTACATTTCTGAAATCCAAAAACTAGATAGGTATTGCACTAACTGAAGAGCCACATATGTCGCTTATTCTTAATAATAGTGCATTTTTTTTACTTTTTGATTATTGTTTTTATGTGAATGAATAAAGGCATATTTCTAGTTTCAAAATTATTTGTATTTCAGAGCATTGTTTTCTTTGTATGAGTAAAAACTAGCTACATTTCATGTGACCCACATTGGTTTTTTGACTGTTGAAAATGGGTAAAATGTAAAAATTTTCAGATGGAGATGCATTGAGAGCCCCATATCTCTGGCCTTAACCATATGGGGCCTTAAAAATTAAGATACAAAAAGAAAAGTTTGTTCTGAACCAGAATATAAAAGAACATTAAGATATCTTAAGATATTAAGACATTAATACATCGGGGAGCAACTTTTCCCACCCCGGTGTAAATAGCATCTACCACACAGTGCAGCTATTTTTACCCTAATAGTCTGGAGAAACCACAGGAATATATGACAAACTAGACAAAAGAGGTGCTGCAGTGCCGTGGGGTATAAAGACGGTTTGAATGTGTACTGTTGTGCTAGCGACCCCGGTTTGATTCCACCTTTTCTCCCACTCGTTTTCCCATCCGATTTCCTTTTTCCACTCTTAATATTTCCTTTAATACTACTAAGTAATAAACAAACAGCTGAAAAACGTCTGTGCCAAATACTGGAAAAACATGTACTGTATATCCAAGTAGCTTTGGTGTGTAAGCTCAAAAAATTTATCCAAGGAGAGAGAAGGCTCACACACAATGTCCACATAAAAAAACTGCAGGAATTCATTTATCCAACACCAGCCTCTCCACTTCAGAAGAACAACTACTCAATAAAGGTTTGTCTTATGTCCCACCAACATCTACAGATCCCTTTCAGGTGAAAGTCAAAATGTTCAAATTCAATAGATCCATTAAACTGAAATACTTTTATTATAAAGATGTTGCACAGAGACAAGACCAATCAGTGTCTGGTAATCAACCTTTTAGGGCTAAAAGCTATTTTTATCCTACTGTTAATAATGCTGCAATTGAAACTTTTTGCAGTTTAGTTGATGGAGATATTGATCAGATTCTGAAGATTTCTAATACCTAGTTATTGCAGTTTGAAAGAACAACAGACTTTGATACAACTTCAAATGAAACAGGATGTTATGGAAACCTGCCGATAAGGATGGGGGTTTGGTTTTAATGAGAGAAAGAAAATGAGGTTCATAAATCTTTGATTCATCCTCCTGGTCGCCCTATAGTGGCCTCTAATGAACGTCTTTTGGAACCCATGTCTCATTATGTCATTCAAATTCTTAGACTGTTGGTAGAACAACTCCCATCCTATTTGAAAGATACGGGTGACTTTATACAACAGTTGAAAGATATTTACTTTGAAAGTTGTGACTAATATTTTCATGCCACATTGGATGTAGTCTCTTTATACACCAATATCCAGCATAATATGGGTTTGGAAGCTTTCAATTGTTTTACTTGAATCAAGATTTGAAAAAACACCACCTTCTAATTTTATTCCTGACATGACATCCATGCTTCTTTTTAAGAATTTACCATATACACAGTTTCTCAGAGTAAAGCGTATCTGCATGACGGAATCTGATTTTGAGACGGAGGTAGTACAAATGTATAAGCAATTTCGCCTTAGGGGTCACCCTAAAAAGTGGCTCGATGATGCTCTTTATAGAGTGCACACTATGCCTTTTTTGCCCAAAAGAAATAGAAAAAATATCTCTGTAGTTTGTACAAGAACCTTTTCTCAACATAGTCAAGGGATTAAAGAAACAATAAAAAAACAATGGCACATTTTAAAGAGTGATCCCATTTGCTCAAATCTTTTTCCTGATCTCCCGCTCTTTGTACATCTAGGAATATTAGAGATTTCTTAGGCAAAGTGGATACGTTTACTTCACGTAACACGAATGACGGCAATCGGACGAGACTACTGTTTTTTTCCCATGTCTGAATTGCGCTGCCTGTAGGAATAATAACAGAAAAATCTGCTCATTTAGGAGCTCTATAACTGACAGCGGATACAATATAAAACAGTTCGTTACTTGTAGCCCCGAGACTGTTATATATTTAATTTCTTGTCCATGCTTACAAACAATATGTGGGAAAAAAAATCAGACAAATTAGAACACGTGTTATTGAGCATGAGTGCTGTGAGAAGGAAAGATCAAAAATCTCCAATTGCATGGCATTTTTTAGAATCTGGTCATCCTGTATCTGCTTTAACTTTTTTAGTTATTGAAGAAGTTAAGCATCCATGCAGGGGGGTAAATGTAGAATGCATTCTCCTACAGAAAGAATGCAGGTGGATATTTCATTTACAATCTTTACATCTCCAGGGATGTAAGGAATGAATATACAAAATTTTGAATCATGGTATATTTGCAAACGGAACTATGTACAGTTTACTTTTGATATTCTATGTGGTGAGTATTTTGTCTATCAGGTTATCATATGTCATTAGACCTATAGTCCTGGATTATGTACATTACTAGGATATTTATCTGCGGGGTCTGTCGATCGCACTCGTTCCTGTGGCTCGGCATCGCTTGTGTGTAGATTGCATCACTGTATTACTAATATTGTAGTAACTATGTTTTTTGGCAGAAAACATAGTTTTAATGCAATTAACCTTACTACAGTACTACAGTAATATAGTAGTAATATAGTAACCATGGTTAATTTTGTTAAACTTACAACAAAATACCATGGTGAAACTGGTTACTAGCATCTGCCTTTTTTTCTCCCCATATCTGAACTCACACCATTGGTATTTAATGCGACAAAGGGTGTCGACAAAGTCAACTGATTTTAGTAGTATACCTACCTACTGTATATCTGTGTAAAAATAAAATAAAAACGATGCCACCTTTCTCAGGGTATTAATTTGACGTGTTTTGCTCCAAAATCATAGGCCAAAATTGTCATGTTGACCCCCTCTACAAAATAATGGATTTCTCTGTAAATATTGGTCCATGACATTCAGTATTTTGGCTTTCATTATCATTTATATTTATCTTTCACCACAAAAAAAAGTGAGCCAGGAACCTCTGGTTGAGTTAACATGGAATAACCCTGCTGAAGTAAAATGGACCATCAGGTCAATGCCAGCCCGAGTGCATATACTGTGGGACATTAGCAAATACTAAGAAATTCAGAAATTCATGGCAACTGAATTTGTCATACAATTGCATTGTCATTCAAAACAATTTGCCATTCAACTTGTCATTCAATTTTTAATGCTGATCAAATTATTTGTAATAGAAAAATGTATAACATTTGAAAAATATAAAAAGTATTTTCACAAGTGGATTTCTCCACTGTAAAAGCTAGTGTTCTCCTCAAAGTTGACAAAATCAACTTTTAGAAGATTAAAATTTACAGTTTCTCTTTTTCAGGAAAACAGATCATCTTAATGACTCATGCAATTTGTCTAATCAAATGTCCCCTAGAATGAGAAAAATTAGCATGCTGTGATGTCAATTTTGTACACTGGAACATTACATTTTTTTATTGATAAATATGTTTAAATTACGAGAATGTTTAAGATGATATCAAAAATTATGATAATATTGGCAGAGCCAATATTATTATTATTATTATTATTATTATTATTATTATTATTGGCTCTGCCAATATGATCATCATTTTTGTATAATAATAATAATAATAATAATAATAATAATACATTTGGTACCCTACATATTATACAACAGAAGTTACAAGTAGTACCATATTTGCATTATTGCCACTTTAAGAATATTGTGGCACCACCAGTATTTTGAGGCTTGAAAACCATGATATGGCACTGCTATACCATGCAACACCATACTGCATTTAATACTGTTATAAAGTCAGAGGCAAAAGAAAGTGCTCACTGTGACTGATGATGGACGATATTGTCTAACTAACAACAGATGGCATTTTATCAGGTGAATTACATCTTAACCATTGCTGTATCTGTAGTGCCACACTAACAGGGTTTGATGCAGATGCTGAAATTCTATGGAGGACCCTTAAGGCAAGCTCTGAGCATTTCAACAGAGAAAAATGTGTTCTTCCATAATCACCTCTCTGGAATAATGTAGAAATACACAGCAACTTACCAGAGATGGGGACACGAGTAAGAGACTCAGATGGTTTTATGACATCTGTGTCACATTTCCCCATGTGTCCTGTTCGATCGGACCCTTATCATGGAATTCGATAATATATTTCTGCATGTGACAAGAGTCCCATGAAACATGATGGCACCCGCCATGCCATTTGTGCTCACATTTGGTTGTGCCCTCAGAAGCAGAAACTTCAGGAAGAACACACTCTCAAAAGTTAGTCACATTAATTTACACACAAAGCTTTTATATTGTACTGTCGCAAACATTCAGCAGTGAGCTACATGGCTCATTATGATCGCCAAACAGAGGTTGTGTCAATTTAAACCTAGCACTTCATGTTATCAATGTTTGTATATATGCCGCCTATCCTCTCTCTCTCTCTCTCTCTCTCTCTCTCTCTGTGGTATGTGTGTGTGTGTGTGTGTGCACACATGAGAAAGAGTGGGAGTGGGAGAGGGATAGGGAGAGGGAGAGAGAGAGAGAGATTTGTCCCATATTTTGGCTTCTTGTAATCAGCACGTGTACAGTTTTTGTGGACTTAAAACAGCTGGTAAATTTTGTCAAAATTATACCTAATGATATCGCATTAAATCGCATTGCATATGATTTGTTATATTGCATTGCTGTGTGCGCATTCTGAGCCTTGTTGAACTGACTGTGAGAAAAACTGTGGCACCTTTATTACAAAAAACAGTACAGGATAAGTTAATTAAGTCTGTGAAATCATAAAATAAAATGAAATAAATAAAATACATTTTTACAAGTTCAGGATATTATTAGCTATTACTATCCCAGATTTTTCAAAGATCATACATTAATAATTTTTGAGATATATATATATATATATATATATATATATATATATATATATACACACACACACTACCGTTTAAAAGTTTGGGGTCACTTAACTGAAATGTTTCTCATGATATTAAAAATCTTTTGATCTGAAGGCGTATGCTTAAATGTTTGAAATTAGTTTTGTAAACAAAAATATAATTGTGCCAACATATTAATTTATTTAATTACAAAACTAAAATTTTATTTAAAAAAAACAAAGTTTTGAAATTGATGACTTGGACCAAATAATAATGAAAAGCAGCCACTAAGTGCCCAACATAGATGGGAACTCCTTCAATACTGTTTAAAAAGCATCCCAGGGTGATACCTCAAGAAGTTGGTTGAGAAATTACCAAGAGTACATTTCTGCAAAATCTAGGCAAAGTATATATAACATATAATAACATAGTTTTGATTTATTTTGGATTTTTTTTAATCACAACATAATTCCCAAATTTCCATTTGTATATAAGATGTAACGTTTAGTGACTTCAGACTCGACTCGGACTCATGGCGAAAGACTCGAGACTTGACTCGGACTTCAGTGTTAAATACTCCAGATTTGACTTGGACTCCAGCTTCAAGACTTCAGAATTGACTCGGACTTCAGATGAAAGACTCGTGAACATCTCTGCTCCTTACTACTTAGTATGTGTTTGGAAAAAGCTTTTCATAGGCCGCTCCACAGAATTCCGCAAATTTCTGCATAGTTGGAACGGACATTATTACAAAATTATACAAAACCTCTGCCTGCTGTGTGTTCATTTATTAATCTCTTAAACTCTACAGTGGGTCCGTGGGCAGGGCCAGGAGTGAGTAATCATTTTCACTCATAAAATGTATAAGTCCGTGGATTCCTAAATAGTCATAAGTGGTACCATATAAAAGCTTAGAATCTGAAAGTTTTACAGAACTCCTTCACTTTTGCATTTATGTTACATAAAATAACAAGATAAGACCTAAATCCTCCGAGTCACAAATGTGTGCCACCTTGTGGAAATTATGTAGAAATATGAACTTTATTTTTTTTCATATGGCACTAAAATAGACAAGTCATATATCAAATGAAAGCTCTTGTTCTCAGAAATGTGGCTATGCAGAACATTTTGTTGTTATAACACCACACTTCAAATGATTATCAAAAGAATCACAAATTGAAATATGATCTCTGTAAGACAATAAAGACAAACGTCTCATGTCTGCTCAGATCCCTGCTTCTGTAAGCCTCAAGTAGCCACAAACTCTATATTAGCTCTTACCTTAGGCTGTTTTCTTCAAAATGAGCCATTTGTTTTACTTGTCAGTGAGCTTGCTTGGGTAAATAATCAAATGTTATGTCTTAGATGTCCAGCACAAAATATACAGTCCAGCACAAAAATCATTGTAAACAAATCACCTTCAAAATATGTAATGATAATATAATATACAGTACATAGGCACAGAGCAGAGGATCTCAGCTTTCCAACAACACCTAGATTAAGCTTCTAGTCCACTCAGAGGTTGATATATATTACACAAAATACTGGCAAAGGTGCGTGGGATCACACAATAGACAGTGCATATGGATGAGCACATGGCGAGTGCTCAGATGCGTTAGAGCACTACCTGCATTTCAAATCTGTATATTGTAATGGAAGGTGAAAGAGGAAAATTTCTTATTTCTAGTACTTGCTCTCACCTAGTGGAATGAATTAACTCGTTTTGCAGGGACATACAGCAAACAGAGCCTAAATCACAGGCGTTCAAAGGCAGGATAAAAAATAAGGTGAACTTTTAAATTTGGGTGCCAAAATATGCAACTGAGTTTTAGGGGTTAAATACTTTGGCTAAACTGATTGACCTTTCATATATCAATGAAGTGTAGCACCTTGTCCTAACCAGACACGATGCGATAAGATTCCAGTGACAAGCAATCTGTCTGTCCACACCAGGCACGATGCGACATAGCTATTACTACACTAAAATGAGTATAATTGACAATAAAATTTAGAAAACAGAGCAATTACAGATGGAACAGTCTGTTTATTGAATGCAATTCATTTTTTCACATAAGCTCCGTAACGCTTTCTACGGCAAACCCAGAGGGGATAAATATACAATCACACACACAGGGAAAAGTTACTTTATGAATCGCGTCCTTATTCAGTCTGTTATGACTGTTTATGTTCACGCGATATTCCTGTTGATTTTATGCCGATCTCCGTGTGACAGTGAAGTGGAGAGAAATTCAGAATGAGCCGGTATGAGCCTCTGTCATTCTGAACTGGTGCATATGTGTGACAGAGAGCGAAAGAAAGCGAGACTTTAAGCACAGTATTCGGTAGGTGTGTGACACCCTCGGCAAAAATCAAGTTGTTGTGATCCAGCTAGTGAGATGCCAGCTTTAATATACTGTAATTTTAGACCCATTTGTTGACTGCACTGCCTGGCGCGACGTCGCAGAAATAGAAACCATTCCAAAAATAGATTGCCCTGTCGCTGTCACTCGTCGTGTGTCGCAGCTGTTTAGGACAAAAACTCTGATTAACGTGGAAAAGATGCCTTTTATGACGTGTTGTGGCGTCACGTCTGGTTAGGACATGGTGTAGTACTCTCAACTCTATTTAATATTCTTAGTCAACATGAGACATTGTTCACAATCCATAATATTTCTGTAATCTGACATATTTCTGGGTGAAAACAGGATTCAATTTAAATAAATGTAGGATGGGACATGTTTTGATCCATGAGAAAAATGAATCATTAATAAATACAGTAAAATATGGAAGATATATTTTGTTTTTGTTTCTTTATGATATCTTCTCAATTAAATAATGTTATCATATAGAACCTTATTGTAGTTATCAATAACCTAAACATTACCAATAACTTTCTTTATTTCTGAGATGATAACTTTAAGCCTACGTCTACATTAATCCAGATACATTTGAAAACGGCCTCTTCGTTTTCAAAACGCTTTCCATTCACACTGCCATTTTCAAGCGTTTTCCAAAAGTTGCTCGTCCACACTGAAACATATTGAAATGTTTAAATCCCCTTACTGCGCATGCAAAAAATCACTGTTGCATGTATGGTCCCACACCAATGGCGAGTAAACTTCCTGCCGCCTTTGAAAGAATGCAATGTGAATGTTGTACAAAGTAACATTTATATTTAACAATGCTATCAAAGTGAATATCAGGCACAACAGCGCCGCTCTAACACGTGCCACCATCTTGATTGTTTTGGTGAATGAACACGATTGCATCACATGACAACAAATACGTCATAGTTTTCAGATATATCCATTTTCCCAGTCCACACTACAATGTAAGTTGACGGTGTTTTCAAATTTATCCTCTTGGGAGCGTTTTCAAAAAGCTCAGTTTTCAATAACAAAAACACTGTCCCAAGGGGGTCGCACACCGAACGCATCTGGCGGACGACATGGTAAGTTTTAAAATTCGAAACAACTGTTTTCAATGAAGGTATGCACACTGCAGCCACTGACAGATACAGAGCGGCGGCGGCAGTGTGCGTACCTTCATTGAAAACAGCCCAGCTATGACTCTGGAGGCTGCTCAAATTTCTGCCGATCCACGGAGCGCAACTCGCATATTTTCCATTAAATCCAACCCAAATCATTATCAAAGGACATAGATTATTAACTCTAGTGTTGTTCATTCTTGAAGAAGCAAAAAACCTTGGTAACTTTTGGGTGTACTGTCTGCCACCTGAACCGCATTGACGTGCCCTGCGTTTGATACATGGGCCATGTCCTAGCGGCGATGTGTTGTGCCGGTTCTCGTCCGGTGTGCAACCGACTTCAGTGTGGATGGAAGGCCAAAGCATAGAGAAAAAGATGCGTTTTCAAATGAAAACGTATGAGTGTGGACGTAGCCTAAGCAACTTACTAAATTAAACATGCAACATGAGCATACAGTAAACAGGGTCAATTTAGATTTTATGCTGAGTTATAATCCATTCTGCAGATTCCTCCTAAAAAAACAGAATATTTGAAAATTGGCAGGTTCCATCAGCCATTAGATAAGATTAATGACTACAGAATAAACCATAACATTTAATAACATTTAATAAAAAAACAAGAATGAATTTGATGCCCTATCTGACCATAATGGATAGGCGTCATTACGATACAAATGCATTTCCATACAACTATGGAAATGTCTAATATATAATGACCAAAATTTGCATTTGTGCACATTCTGCACAATGAACAAAAAAGCTTTTGTTTTGGCTGAAAATAACCTTCCAGTTCAACCATTCAAAGCTACCACAGCTTCAAAACAAGCTGTGAAACTAGACCATGAAAAAAAAAAAAAAAAATATTATATATTTCTGTATTTTCAATGGCACACCATCCTGGTGCCAACAATTGATTTGGCCAGATGAGGAGATTTTGTTCCCTCCATAAGGCTGCTTTGTTGTCGTGCTCGACGCTGCTGACTGGCTGTTTTGTGTTGCTGTAATGATAGCAGCAGACAACTTGAGCGAGCGACCATAAAGTGAATGTAATGGCATTATCAGAGGCAAATCTCCAGCCTGGCCCATTATGGCACTAAGATTAGTGGGTGTGCTGTTTGTGCATCAGGCTTTGAGAGAGTAGTGTTTCCCAGGAAACTAATTCATAGAAATATCCAAAGGCCGCACAAGAAGACACATGAGTTGCGTTTGGTGCGTAATGGCGAGACAACAGTTATTAGAAACTATATGGGTTACAGTGATTTAATTTAATCAAACTTTTGGCAGTTGTTTGAATTGTAAGACTGCTTGGATTCTTTTGTCTCAGCTAACATAAATTATGTTAGTAATTATTTATTTATACTTATATTCATAAAAAACAAACTTATTCATGATATGTCACAATTTAGCAAAAATAGACTAGTGAGATTAAAAGAAGGGATTATGTCATTTTGCTACAGTCTACTTTGTGTTTATATTCATTACTGTAATGTCTTAAGCAACTCCTTAATAAATGCTTCATATGTGTCCACTTTACATTAAGGAATATTTCATTTATATGACTCACTATTTGGCAGGAATTGCAAGAAAAATTGCCCTTTTTATGCATGTTGTTATAACCACATATCAATGATTTGTAATGCAAATGAATGTTAATTATTAGTCATTAATGTACCCCGTTATTAACCCTTAACAAAAGGAAAAGTGTTGTAAAGTGTTACCGAAAGGATACTGATTTTTATAAAGACAAACTAGTTTTTAACATGTTCTGAATAAAGTGCAAAAGTCACTACTACAATGCTAGGGCATAGTAAGTGGTTACCAGCTTGATGGTGGTTAGCAAGCTATTTTTGCGATTTTGTTTCCCTTTTTCACTCAATTTGAAATGCCCAATTCCCAGTGCGCTTTTAAGTCCTCATGGTCACGTAGTGATTTGCCTCAATCCGGGTGGCGGAGGACAAACCCACGCATCTTATCACGTGGCTTGTTGAGCGTGTTGCCACGGAGACAAAGCGCGTGTGGAGGCTTCACGCCATCCACCGCTGCATCCACGCTCAACTCACCACGCGCCCCACCGAGAACAAACCACATTATAGCGACCACGAGGAGGTTACCCCATGTGACTCTACCCTCCCTAGCAACTGGGCCAATTTGGTTGCTTAGGAGACCTGGCCGGAGTCACTCAGTACGCCCTGGGATTCGAACTAGCGAACTAGCGAACTAGCGAACTCCAGGGGTGCTACCCAGTCCCAGCAAGCTGTTTTGAATGAGGGTGCATTCCATTCAGAAGTAATTATCCCTATGCCCTTCGAAGACTTTACCATTCGCTGTGAGAGCTTTGAAAGGCTAAGAGATGTGGGGCTCAAAACTAAGGGTCATTCGGAACTCACCTTTTAAGTCATTTTTATGGAAATTCTGTTTGAAGTGATCTTACAGCATGACTATCATGATTGTTGTCTTTTCAAAGTGCCAAATGGTGATTTATCCCATTTGGAATGCAGTCTGAGCAGGAAATGTTCAAGGAACAAAAAAATGTCACTTCCTTAAACCACCTTGAAATGGTCTAAAAGCATGTTTATGTAACAGTTAGTTTCGGTCCTCGAAACTGATTGGGCGAGAGACGTTCCATGTCTCAGAACAGTAGCACTTGGACGATTTACTGTTTGTATCACTCCACTTGTGTTCGTGGTGTTCTAAACTAAAGAGTAAGAGCAGTGCAGATGTGTTAAAGCAGCTAGAAGTGTTTATTTTCATTTATGCCTGTGATAATAAAGACACTTGTGTCAGCGCTGTCAGTCAGCAAGCGGTTTCTTTGAAGTCATCTGCATTGTCTCTCACTCCATGATCGATCGGATTACTACTAATACATTACAGCTGGGAAAGAGACTTGAAGGGATAGTTCACCCAAAACTTCTGTTTACAATGACATTATTGTGAGTAAATAATGACATAATTTGTGGGTGAACTACTAGCTTACTTTAACACGCAGAGGTAGTTGAACAGTAGACAGGAAACTCTTTCTGGGAAAAACACTAAGAAACTCTGTGACCTTATAGCTGGAAGCTATAAACAGAAGTCCTGCTGGTATCGGTCCCAATCAACACTGTGAGACCAAGCTGTTGCATTTTGGGGATGGTTAGAGATCGCTGTTATCAATAGACCAGCTAGCAAACAAGAAGTAACATGGAGCTTATTCTTACTTTTTTAATTACCACTCTAGAACAAAAAGTGGTACACTGTGTGTCATTTACCTCCAGAAAAGAGCTTTTTTTTTTTTTTTCTGAATAACTTTATCTGTAATAGCTAATCAGCAAGCTTCCAACAAAAGAACACAGTATTTGTGGCAAGTGAAGATTATGTCCCATAGACAGAATATTTGTTTAACTATTTTAAGGCTTGGATCATTCCTTCAATACATTTTTATGTCCCCAGTCATATATGTCTTAACATATTGGATCAAAGTTAATCTCCTCAACGAAATTACTGACAAAAATGTTAATTGACAAAGGTTTATTTTATTTTTATTTTTGTCAGCGATAACAAAGACAAGATGAAAAAGATGCTAATCATGACGATAATCAAAATTAAGTCATTTGAATTAAAACACGCTGTTGACGAAAACATTACTGCAATATAATAACAACGCACAAAACACTGTTTTTATTTATTATGTTATTTATTTTTTCTAGAAAGAATTGATTCAAATAAACCAGTGATAGTATGCTGGGGATTTCTGCACTTGAGCCATGTACAATTAACTTAACTAGCGGGTTTATTACCTCAATCAAACACATTCTAAATTTGTGACACTGATCAGCTATATCCATAACATAATGTTTGCATAGACAATAAACTTGCAACATTGCAACGTTTACGTTTGCATAGACAATGAAGCGAATGAACAGGTGAACTTGAACTTAGTTACACGCTAGTCAGAATGTGTCTTGCGTCGTGAATATATCATTTCCTTCCTACATGCCGTCCTACACGTCTCGCAATATCCTAAACTGTCTAAATGTGACAAATTCACAATAGAGGAACTTTTTAAAAGTACACTGTAAACCCGAATGCTCAAAATAATTAATTTTTTGAGTAGGGGAAAATGTATCATACTAATTAGTTCAAATAAATTAACCTTGATGAGTATTTAGAACTTTCTCTTTCTTACAATTTTATTTAGACTTGAAAAGTACTCGTTAAATTTTTGCAGATAATTTTCTTCTGTCTTACCTTAATACTAACACACCAATTGAACTGCACTGATGCCCAGTTTAAGTTAAATGTTATTTAGTCCACCAATAGTTCTGTTTTAACTAAAAATGTAATTGGCCACAACATGGTCATTGGTCATTGAGAAGCGACATCACGTCTCACCACAACGCACAGTATCTTGACCTGTGCCTTGGACAAATTATAACAATCACTGGCAGAAGAAGATGGATGAACATAAGCTGCGAGCACGGTCCAAGCTCAGTCACCAGAGCAAGAGCAGCTGTGGCCCTATATTGATCTTTTACTCTTTGTGAAACCCTCCACTACAATGAGAGGAAATCATTCGCATTTGCAACCAAATTTCGCGCTATATAACAAAAAATGTGGCAACTGGCTGGTAAATGTTTATATTTCACTCACCAGTGAATGAATTGTGTAGTATAATGGTGGAGTTTTCAGCAGCAAGATCCTTTCACTGCATGTTGAGCATAAAAGTTGTTCCGTGTAATGCGTGTCCAAAGACGAGATACAGCGTGACCGATTTGTCAGTAAATAATGTCTCTTTTAATACTCTTTCTGTTCTTTGCAGTCAATTGTTGATCAAAAACAACAAAAAATAAACATTTAATTCTAATCACACATAGCACAGATGAGATAAAGCAGTTTGTGTCTCTTGTTATCTTTCACTCATTTACAGACGCTCTTTACAGAAATGCTGGGTTTTCTTAAAGAGACAGTACCGGTTTTTAGCACGTGTTCAATAACTCAGTGTAAATTCCTGTGAATAGTACAAATTATGCAATTAAACAATAAACATGTAACAAATTAGAATATATGCAATATGGTATCATATGTATTAATTTATTGATTAAAATATAATTAGAAAAAATTTATATTTTCATAATGTACCTAGCTAGAAGGTCCCCTGTATAATTCACAGCATTAGCTGAAAGATAATTTATTTAATATGTAAGCAAAAGGGACATTAAAACTGAAATATACCTATATGAATTTATATTGAATCGGAACTGAATCAAGAGCTTGTGAATCGGAATCGAATCGGGAAATCTGCATCAATACCCAGCCTTAGGCACTAGGAGTTAGTAAGGATTCATACAAGATGAAATGTCTCCTTTGTCTCCCACTTACCAAGGAAATTTTCAAAAATCCCTCATCAACTTTAATTTTTTAATACTTAAGTACAATTTAATGTGGTACTTTTTTACTTTCACTCAAGTATGTTTCTGGCTGGATACTTTGACTTTTAATTGAGTAAAATTTTCACTCACTATGCATACTTTCACTTAAGTATATTTTTCGAGTACTTTTTACACCCCTGGTAAATAGCATATATCATTATTTGCACCAGGGTGCAAATAGCATCTGCCAAAAAATAATGCCTTCTAATGTGACTGGTTGGACATTAATTTTATTTGATATGAGCTCTATAATTTAGGCTTCATAATTTAGTATAGACATCGGTAAATCAGGCACTGTTGATAACGAATTGTCAGTGGTAATGCTGTTAAACCCATCACACATCGCGGGCAGGTGCGTACACAATAGAACAGGAAACATCCTGCACGCTGTTGTATAGCTTGCAAATCTTTAATATCTTACAGCGTTTCGGTCAAAGACCTTCTTCAAGCATTTCTTTGAAGATTTTTCTAGTTGCAAGGTAAGTATATATTGTATGTCACTGTTACAGTCTTGGATTTACTCGAGAGGTTTCTCTAATGACTCTGCCGATGTGATCATGTGAACCACAGGAGATTAATGGTGGTGGACATATTCCTGCCAGTGTGAACTGAAATTGTTTTTACACTAAAGCTTCATGTCAGACTGTTTATTCACAAAAAAACCTCTGATGACAGCAAAATCATGCAATGACTGTAAGTTGCTCACTTTCTTTTTTAGAACGAACATGCGAGCGTTTGCTAAATAAATATTTGACGATGTGAATGCATAAAAAAAATAAAAATAAATGTATTACTGCTCACATAGATGTTAAAAGCTTTCTATTCTCATTTACTAGTGAGTCTGAAGCATTCCTTATATGGTTTTCATGGGCGTGGATTATGATTATTGTGAATTAATTATTGCACTCTATTTACATGCACACGTTTTACAAACAAATCTAGGAAATATGAAGCGTTTGTGAATCCAGCAAAACGTTTTCAGGAAGCTCGAAATTACTCCCAAACTTTTGTATATTTGCAATATTTCATGAATGAGGCCCATTGTTTTGAATTTGAAATGAATTTTCTTTTCATTTAGCCCAAGAAAAACTAATCTCGGTCTTGGTTAATATGCCTTTCATCGGCAGTTTGTCTCGCAAATTCTTCTCAGATATGGTGTCAATATGCCTTAACTCTCCATCACTTACGGAGCAATGGAATTCCTTGTCATTGTGTAAATACTCAAGTTATAATTAATAAAGTTTAAGTGCCTGAGCTTTACCAGAGCATATTTCTAAAAGTCTGGTATACTAATTTACCGAAAAACTTCCTTAAATTACAACATAAATACGTTATATTTAAGATACAGACTTCAAAAGGTACAGCATAACAGGACCGGGTCCCGCTGTGATTATGCATTCTCTCTCACATTAAGTTGGTGAAAGGTATAGTTGAATGTTGTAATAGTCTAGACAGTCACACATTCTGGGATCTCCTGTAAAATCAATTAAAACGTATTTTTCTGGCTACTGTGACACAGACATTCTATGCAGGTTAGCTGTGAAAATGCTCGTAATGATTCATTAGCTTGTACAGATAGGGGTCTTTTCACACAGCGAATGCTCTATATGTTCAACTCATTACAGTAAACTCACGTCTTTCTCTGTAGTGCCGCTTAATTGCTACTCTCACCTTATACATCGGCTAGAACCCTCGTGAACCCTGTGTTAGGTATGATATGAGGGTTGACACTTTATCGAAGGGGGTTTTCAAAGGGACACATACACAAGCACACACACACACACACACACACACACACACACATACACACACACGCACGAACTTCCTGCGCACCAGTGGAGCTCAGTTTAATTGCGGCTGTTGCCATAGCATGCTATGCCCAGCAGTGAGGGGGAGAGGACTAAATATAGCAGATGTGAGAAGGAGAGGCAGGGAGACAGAAAGTACCAGAGTGTGTGTGGAGTGTCGGGAGCGCTGACACATGCAATATGCCTTCACACAGTGCACAGGAGAGGTCAGGACCAGAATAATACCACAATGAAGCTACAGCTATCATACATTCAGAATGTCATGCATAACACAGCTAAATTAATATGTGAACAAATGAAATAACCCACAGTAGATGGATTAAAGCAATCAGCCAATTGAAACAATGTTTACTAGTCTTACTGATGGATCTGCAACATCACACGAGCAGTGTACACATTAGCATTACTGTGTATTCTAAGAGTGAGTGTGGTATTGCTTTCATATGACAGTTCCACAATCAAGTGAATAATTAAGAATAGCTCACATTTCAGACAAAGATTGGCCAGTGGATTTGTGTATTTTCTCTGTGCCAATGAAAATTGTTTTAAAGAAGCAAAAGCATCAAGCTTTGCATGTCACAAGCCACACACAGACTGAAGTTTCATGTTGACTTTAAGGTCTTAGTCTTATCAGTTGCTTTTCAGGTTTGTTATCTGCACTTACTATATCTCCTGCACGGTTCCAGCCACACAGTGAAAGCGTTCTGGAACAGTCTTCCACTCACGGGCGAGTTTGACCATGCCTCCAGCATCTAATACGCCGTAGCCAAACAGATGGTTAAACTCAAGGCCCACACCATTCCTCCTCCACTGGTGCACCTCATCATGTAGTTTGTTCCTCTTAGATGTGAGTACAGTCAAGTGCTGCAGGTCCCTCCAGGTCAGGTTTGGACTGGACACACACACACAAACACAGGAAGAAAAAAAAGAAAAAAGAAAAGAAAAATAAAGTCAAGCCTATGGCAAGTCACTATAAAATGGATGACTGTTATTATAATGGCTGTTTGTCATACATTTTTATGATTCACTCTTCATTTAAAGCTCACAATTCTAATAGTTATATCAATATAATATATTATAATAATATCAATTTAAAATAAATGTACTCTCTTGAGTCAATGACTTCCTGAAAACTGCACAAAGCACAAGAACAACAAAACCCTTTCAGTTCCATATGGATTCTTAAGATTCCTCTACTCTAGATGAAGAGCAATTTGCACAGAGAGGTACAGCAAGCAGATGCTGACTACAGTCTTAAGCAGACTGTGTAGAAATGAATAAGCTTGGACTACACTTTTGGGGTGGGTGGTATGAGTATGTTATTATTATGATGATGATGATGATGATGATTATTATTATTATTATTATTATTATTATTATTATTATATTTATCACGGTTACAGTATATTTCACATTATATTTATTTTTGCTGGAAATTCAACAAAAACTGATTTATATTTCAATAACCATGTGGTAATGCCTGTTTATTAATAATTATCTGATTTACAAATAAAAGCCACTTCATCTCATTTGTTTATAATAATAATAATTATTATTATTATTATTATTTAATTATTATTATTAGGATCTTGATTAACGCAAATCAAAAGATTCGATTATTCAAATTCACATGAATGATAAGCCTGTTGTCAAAGAAAAAAACAGCTTCACATTATATAAAACCTGAGTTCAGTTGCTCGGCAGCTGTACGGCAGTACCCACTGTACATACCATGAGCGCTCCAACTGACCTGAGAAACACATTACCTGAGAATATTTCCGAAATCATGATGTGTGTCTCGTATTTATTTTGGTTGTTTAAAATCACAATAAGCGATGCCCAATTCACGAATGAATTATTGTTTTGAGTCGTTCTATTCAGGGGTGGAAAGAGTACTGAAAAATCATACTCAAGTAAAAGTACTGTTACTTCCCAAAAAATGTGTGAGTTGAATAAAAATTAATAGAAAAGTAGCTCATTTAGAAGTACTCAAGAGTGGTGAGTATTCATCCCCTTTTAATAAACACTGTAAACTGCAATTTAAAAATGTAGCATAAATACTGTAATTCACATTCCATTTTATGGCTGTTTGTCAGAAAGAAAGAAAAATATAGGTATCCTCGAACAGTTTATTTTTGACTGTCAACTTTTTAAATACAAAGGGCCCTTTTTTGCACCTCTGTCCTTTGAAGATCTTTTCAATATGCATTTATTAAACTCTTTTAATTTGGATGGATGTTTTCTATGTAAAAAAAAAAAAAAAAAAAGAAAAGATTTCAAAATAAGTAACTGTCACAACGCTTATCTATGATAAACAGTACATGTATCTGCTTGCCCAAAATAACAGGGGGACATAATTACAGAGATATAAAGATTATAGAAAAGGTTATTTTTAACAATGATCACCATTTTAAATCACAATGCATGAAAAAACATAAAAATGCATGTGTACAGTTCATGTGTAGGTGTTACGATTCACTGTTGTCTGCCCTGTGTTTTGCCTCTATCATCTGTTCCACCCGGACTACACTTCCCATAATCCCCTGCTCTGATCGCTTCCAGCTGTTCCTCATTGTTCTCACCTGTGTTCCATTCACTCATTAGTCTTTGTCTATTTAATGCCCTGTTGTTTGCTCATTCCTTGTCAATTGTTATGTGTTTTGATCTCCCATGTATTTCCTGTGTTTTCCCATCGTGGATGTTTTCTTTGTTCCTGCTCCACTCCATGTCCCAGTCAAGTCTGAGTCTGCTCCACACCATGTCCCAGTCAAGCCTGAGTTGGTTCCACGCCATGTCATAACCTTGCCTACCACGACTCCCAGCTTGAAGCCCTTCTCAGCCCTTGTCTCCAAGTTGAATTATCCACCCCTGATGTCGGTGTGTAGGGTCACGAGGACCCTTCCTCACAGCTTGTCAGTACTCCTGCCTGCCACAACCAACGAGCCGACGGCCACGCCTGCCACGGCCAACGAGTCGATGCCCACGCCTGCCACGGCCAACGAGCTGGAAGCTTCGTCTGTCCCAGAGCCAGCGTTGCCAGCCTCGTCCATCCCAGAGCCTGCGTTGCCAACTTCGGCCTCCTGGAGGAGGAGGAGGAGGAGGAGAAAGGCTTCCGTTTCCAAGTCTCAACCCATGTTCACGAACATAAAGGTCATCTCCGAATCTCTGCCCATGTACACGACCACAGAGTTCGTTTCCAAGTCTCAGCCCATGTTCACGACCACGGAGGTCGTTTCTGAGTCTCTGCCCATGTTCACGACCACAGAGGTTATACCCGAGTCTCAGTCCATGCCCACGACCACAGAGGTTGTTCCCGAGTCTCTGTCCACACCCACGACCACAGAGGTCGTTCCCGAGTCTCTGTCCATACCCACGACCACAGAGGTCATTCCCGAGTCTCTGTCCTTGCCCACGACCACAGAGGTTGTTCCTGAGTCTCTGTCCATGCCCACGACCACAGAGGTCCTTCCCGAGTCTCTGTCCATGCTCACAACCACAGAGGTCGTTCCGAAGTCTCTGTCCATGCCCACGACCACAGAGGTCGTTCCCGAGTCTCTGTCCATGCCCACAACCACAGAGGTCGTTCCCGAGTCTCTGTCCATGCCCACAACCACAGAAGTCGTTCCCGAGTCTCTGTCCATGCCCACAGAGGTCGTTCCCGAGTCTCTGTGCATGCCCACAGAGGTCGTTCCTGAGTCTCTGTGCATGCCCACAGAGGTCGTTCCCGAGTCTCTGTCCATGCCCACGACCACAGAGGTCGTTCCCGAGTCTCTGTCCATGCCCACGACCACAGAGGACATTCCCGAGTCTCTGTCCATGCCCATGACCACAGAGGTTGTTCCCGAGTCTCTGTCCATGCCCACGACCACTGATGTAATTTCCCAGTCATCCTGGACACTTAGTTTCGAGCTGCCACGGCTCCACCTTCTACGGCCTCGCCCCTCGAGCCTGCCATGGCTCCACCTTCTACGGCTTCGCCCCTCGAGCCTACCACGGCTCTGCCTTCCATGGCTTTGCCCCTCAAACCTCCGACGGGTCCGCCTTCCACGGCTTTGCCCCTTGACTGGGACATCCGCCTGACAGCTTCGCCCCTCGAGCCGCCTATGACTCCGCCTAACATGGCTCCACCCTCAGAGCCTTCCACGGCTCCAGTCTCTACCCTGCGGTTGCCACCCAGGCCTCCTGACCCTGTTCCAGCCCTGTGGCCGCCAACCAGGCCTCCTGATCCAGTCCCTATCCTGAGGTGGTCTCCTGGCCGTACGCCTGATATACTCTGGTCTCCTGGGTCTTCTGGCCATCCACCTGATCTGGTCTGGTCTTCTGAGTCTCCTGGCTGTCCACCTAATCTGCTCTGGTCTCCTGGCCATCTGCCTGAAATACTCTGGTCTTCTGGCCGTCCACCTGATCTGCTCTGGTCTCCCTGGTCTCATGGCCATCCACCTGATCTGCTCTGGTCTCCCTGGTCTCATGGCTGTCCGCCTGATCTGCTCTGGTCTCCCTGGTCTCCTGGTCATCCGCCTGATCTGGTCTGGTCTCCTGGCCGTCTGCCTGATCTGCTCTGGTCTCCTTGGTCTCCTGGCCGTCCGCCTGATCTGCTCTGGTCTCCTTGGTCTCTTGGCCGTCCGCCTGATCTGCTCTGGTCTCCTTGGTCTCTCGGTCGTCTGCCCAATCTGCTCTGGTCTCCCTGGTCTTCCGGCCCTCCACCTGATCCGCTCTGGTCTCTTTGGTCTCCAGCTTCATCTTGGCCCTCCCTCCCTTACCAGCCTTTCTTGGGCATCAGGAGCTGCCCATTAGAGGGGGGGGGCTATGTTACAATTCACTGTTGTCTGCCCTGTGTTTTGCCTCTGTCATCTGTTCCACCCAGACTACACTTCCCATAATCCCCTGCTCTGATCATTTCCAGCTGTTCCCCATCTACGGCTTCGCCCCTCGAGCCTGCCACGGCTCCAACTTCTACGGCTTCGCCCCTCGAGCCTACCATGGCTCTACCTTCCATGGCTTTGCCCCTCAAACCTCCGACGGATCCGCCTTCCACGGCTTCGCCCCTCAAGCCTCCCACGGCTCTGCCTGCCACGGCTTCGCCCCTCGAGCCTCCCATGGCTCTGCCTGCCATGGCTTCACCCCACGAGCCTCCCACGACTCTGCCTGCCACGGCTTCGCCCCTCCAGCCTCCCACGGCTCTGCCTTCCATGGCTTCGCCCCTCCAGCCTCCTGTGGCTTGTTCCAAACCTGTGTGACTGTGAGGAAGAAAAACTTGCAGTGAAAGTAAATGATGACTGAGGATTACATTCTGTCTGACATCTCCTTAATTGTGTTGAATTGAAGAAAAAAAGTCATACAGGTTTGGAACAACATGAGGGTGATTGATGAAAGAATTTACAATAATAATAATTATTATTATGAAATTATTATTATTATTAAAACATGTTATTAACATGTAATACATGTAATAGTAATAATTTAATAATTTTCTTCACAGTCACACTGGTTTGGAATAACATGAGGCTGGGGAAATGATGACAGAATATTAATTTATCACTTTAACTATCACTTTCAGGACGCTTGTCAGATTTGGACGAATCTGTCAATTAAAACAGAAGTTTGGAAACCAGTTTCTAGTAATTATTACAGTGAAAAACGTGAACAAAATTCCACAGACCCAAACATATATAATGCTGAATAAAAAGATGCAAGATCATACTTTTATTAATGGCTACATTCGCTATTTCACAGCATTTTAAAGTCCTGAATGGATTCTTAGTTCAGTTACAGTATTTTCAGTGTAGAAATAATTTAGATCATTGGTTCTGTACAGTAAGGGTAAACTGCATCTTATCTGTGTATTTGGAAGCGTGTTAGGCTTATTTAAGTTCATAGCTTGTTCTCTGTTATCCATGAGAAAAACGCACCACATCTGTCAAATGTAAAGTTGCTCTGCAGTGTTCACCCGCAGAGATGAGCTCTAGTAGTCATGCACGCACTTGATAGGCAGAGCAAAAGACATATACACTTAATGCGGATGTTTACATGGATTTATACAGTAGACACTGATATATTTCAGCTCTGATATAAAATGTATACTTACTGAGGTCATAAGAGCCCATAGTTACAGAATCATCCTGACAATTACCATCACCACAACACAGACAAGCTCACGTTATCACAATCGCCAAAACTCAACGCAACGAATTTTATTAAGTTGGAGCTGCAAGTTTAATCTTGAAATATCAGTTTGTTTTGGTGTAAAATTAAGGCATTGCGTGATGAAAGTGTTTCTTTTGAGAGTTTGTTGCTGCAGCCATGAACGTGACTCGAGTGACAAGTCAAGTCAACCTTTATTTATAGAGCACATTTAAAAACAACAGAAGTTGACCTAAAGTGCTTCACAGACCAAACAAACAAAATGACAGAGTGATATAAAAACAGATTGATTTAAAGTTAAATATAAAACATAATAAAATAAATAAAAACATTTAAATACAACATCATGTATTTATCCATTTCAAGCTATTCAGTTATCTATTCAAAAGCTACAGAATAAAAATATGTTTTTAAAGAATATGTAAAAATGGCTAATGATGACGCTGACCTCACATGGAAAGGGAGACTATTCCATAGATTAGGACATATCACAGAAAAGGCACGGTCACCCTTAAATCTATAGCGGCAACGAGGAACCATCAATAAAAGTTGATCAGAAGACCTGAGTGCTCTTGTGGGGGAGTAAGTGAGGAGAAGGTTACTGATTTATTGGGGCGTGAGACCAGATAGTGCCTTGTAGACAAAAATCTGAATTTTAAAATCAACCCTGAATTTCACAGGAAGCCAGTGTAGAGATGCTAAAACCGGGGAAATTTGATTCCTCTTTCTTGACCCTGTTAAAAGCTTAAATGCCATGTTTTGAACTAGCTGTAGGTGGGATAAAGCAGTTTGGGGCAGACCAATGTACAATGAGTTACAATACTCTAACCTTGATGTAATAAGATGAGTGGATCACAATTTCCAAGTCTTTCTGGGAAAGAAAATGTTTTATTTTATCGATAGATCTCAGGTGGAAAAAGCTACCCTTGACAACAGCACTGATCTGCTTATTGAAACGTAACGAAGAGTCTAAAATCACTCCAGGACTCCTCACATGATCTTGTATATTCGACGACAGAGGACCTAACTGGGCAACCAGGCCAGGTAAGGAGGACATGGAGGAACCTAAAATCAGAACTTTGGTTTTGCTTTCATTTAATTGTAAGAAATTGTTTGCCAGCCATTGTTTAATATCTTTGAAGCAATTTAGGGCGCTTTCAGATGAACAATTCTTGTCTACACTTGCTGGGAAATACAATTGGGAATCGTCAGCATAACAGTGATAAGATATGCTGTACTTCTGAAAAATAGAGCTCAGAGGAAGCATATATAGAGAAAATAACAAGGATCCTATAATCGACCCTTGAGGGACACCACACTGTAATTGAGCCGACATAGAAGAAAAATTACTTAAATTTACAGAGAATGTCCTTTCTTTTAGATAGAAGGAAAACCACTGGAGGGCCATACCCTGGATGCCAACCATACATTCTAGACGATTGAGAAGAAAATTATGGTCGATAGTGTCGAACGCAGCACTGAGATCTAATAAAACTAAGACGACAGGTGAACCTGAATCCATGGAGAGTAAAATATCATTAGTGACCTTCAACAATGCAGATTCAGTGCTGTGCAAGGGTCTGAAACCAGACTGAAATGTATCTAAAATGTTACATGTATTTAGATAGGAGTAGAGCTGCGAATAAACAACTCTCTCCAAAATCTTGGAAATAAAAGATAGTTTGGAGATTGGTCTGTAATTGTTGTGTATTGCCGGATCCAAAAAGGTTTTTTAACAAAGGATGTAGAATTGCATGTTTAAAACTACTTGGAACAACTCTGCTAGCTAATGAGCTGTTAATTATAGTTGTCACACTGGAACTGATAGTCGTGAAAACTTCTTTAAGAAGGCGTGGAGAAAGAATATCCAGCTTGTAATGATTTGCGTTATCAGAGATTAATGTAGAGAAAAAGATAGCTTTCGCTTCCTTTACAGCTCTCTGACAGTTAGTTAAACACTCCTTTAAAATATCATAAGAGACCTGAAGCTTGTCTCTTTTCCAATTGTGCTCAGCTTTTCTGCATTCTTGTCTGAGAGCGCAGGTGATGTAATTTAACCAAGGCTGTGAAACACCCTTAACTCTCCTTGGCTTGAGCGGAGTGGAGTGAAATTATTAAGTGTTTAAAGTATAAGATTTATTAAAAGCTTCAACATATGATTCAGTGTCAAGTCCAGCTAAGACATCATCTGTGAAATGAGTTTGATAAAATTCTGAAAAATGATTGGCAGTAGATGAGTGAATGGACCGGGAGTGATGTAAGAGCTGAGAAAAAGTAGGCAGAGGACAAGTAGATACAGACTCAAACATTATTAAATAATGGTCAGAAATGCCAATATCTAAGACCTCTAAGTTGGATACAGAAAGACCATAAGACAACACATGATCTAATGTATGACTCATATTATGAGTAGGACCAGTGACATGTCGTACAAAATTTAAAGACTCAGTGAGGGAGATAAATTCATTTACCAGAGGTTTTGATGGACAGCATACATGAATATTAAAATCCCCAAGAATCAGGAGTCTGTCACCAGGAGACACCAGTCCAGAGAGAAATTCAGAAAATTGTTGGATGAAGTCTTTATTAAATCTGGGAGGTCTGTACACAAGTGCACAGAAAGCAAGACCCAAGGGGGCCTGGGTTGCTCAGCGAGTATTGATGTTGACTACCACCCCTCGAGATGCGAGTTAGAATTCAGGGCATGCTGAGTGACTCCAGACAGGTCTCCTAAGCAACCAAATTGGCCCAGTTGCTAGGGAGGGTAGAGTCACATGGGGTAACCTCCTCGTGGTCGCTATAATGTATGGTTCTCACTCTCGGTGGGGCATGTGGTGAGTTGTGTGTGGATACCACGGAGAACAGCTTGAGGCCTCCACATGCCCTATGTCTCCACAGTAATGCGCTCAACAAGCCACGTAATAAAATGCACGGATTGACGGTCTCAGATGCGGAGGCAAATGAGATTCGTCCTCTGCCACCTGGATTGAGGCGAGTTACTACGCCACCACAAGGACTTAGAGCGCATTGGGAATTGGGCATTCCAAACTGGGGAGAAAAGGAGAGAAAAAAATACCAATTGGACCTCAAAATTGGAATACATGTCCATAGGTAGCATTCTGCATTTAAAAGAGTTTCTAAAAACAGTGGCAACACCACCTCTTCGCCCTGAAGTCCATGGGGAATTTAAAAAGTCACAGCCTGGCGGTGTTAGATCCCCCAGGGCCATTTGTTCACCAGGATTCAGCCAGGTCTCAGTGATGAATAAAAAGTCCAATGATAGTGATATAAAAAAGTCATTCAGAATAGAAGACTTGTTCAATATTGAAAGTGCATTAATGAGGGCCATCTTAATAGTGGGGACATCTGTGTTTTGTGGTGAAATAAAAGATGTGCCTTTCAGCAAAATGAGATTATCAAAATTGACACCCCGCTTCACATCACTTTCAACAGTCGGAGGGCGACGGCGTGAAGACCAGATGGCCGGTATGTGGTGGTTGTCAGAGGAAACAACTGGTAATCTGCAGGGATGATGGTGTAACCCTCGATGGACATACCGGGGGTGACGCTCAATTCCAAGAGCCGCGCAATAGGTATAAACTCCATCTGACAGGCGGGCTGAGGAATTCAATCTCTGTAAATCCAGAGATGAGTACAATAATCGGAAGAAAGATGATTGCATGATCTTGCAAACAAGCTCGGAGCTCTCAGCTGAAACTGGCAAGGGGCCAACAGCAAAACTCCAACAGGCTAAGATTGGCAACAGAAGGCAGAAAATCCTCAATGAGTCCACCAGCACGACCCGAATTCAAAGTCCACGCGCTCCAGCCCCACTTGACATCGACGATGGACAAGGAATCAAGCAGCCTATTTAAGACTGCACCTAGCAGTCCTGGCAAAGACCATCGGTGAGTGCAGCGGTGTTTATTTCCTTTGAGGTAATCCAGTCAGATGTGAGGTATAGCGTAGATTTCAAACAAACTAAAAAGTCAATATTCCATAAGATTGTCCATAAAAGAGAAGCATAAAACTCAATTTCCTGAGGTCGATCACACAAAAGGCCACTAAAACAAAAGCATCTCAAAACATTGAAAAGAACCCGGAGAGCAGTGGCAGAAAAACACACCTGCGTTCACTCTACCGGAAGACAAAGCGCAGCTCTAAAGTTTCACTGTCATAAAAGTCCCATTTAAAAATCGCTCAATAAATTATGCATTTATTAAAACATATTTAATTAATACCAGTAATGTAACGACAGGAATGTCACCGATTGTAACGAAGTAAAAGTGATTTTTTTTCATTAGAAATTTACTTGCGTAAGAGTAAAAAGTACCCACTATTAAACCTACTCTTAAAAGTACATTTTCTCCCAAAATGTACTCAAGTAAATGTAACTGTGTAAATGTAGAGCGTTACTACACACCTCTGAAAATAAACATATCATGTGGTTGAAAAGGCTGCTTGAGCAGCTGTTTCTGTGAAATGCATAGCGAGCCTGTCTCTCTCCATGTCAGAAACTCTGCACGAACTCAGATTTAAAATCTGGGAGCATGTTATTTTGCACTAATATGGAGCACTTTAAAAAGATGCGTATCACGCAAGCAGCTCTTTAGTTAATATTGTATATATATTGTATATTACCGAAATGAGAGTATTTGTAATTTGTTACTTTACATCCCTGGTTTTGTCAAAACAGTGTGAATAGATACGAGATTCAGTCTGATTCATTCATTCAGATATACACGTTCACTAAATCGTTTGGAGCAGTTTGTCACTCAGTACAACACTATCAGGATATTTAAGAACACAGAGACAGAGCACTGGATAAAGTGGATATTTACCAACAATCAACTGAAACAAAAAGCTTTTTTTAAAGGTACAGTAAAAAAAAAACTTCAACTAGTGCTGTGTCATGTGAATAAGGGGCCGCTCACACATAATGTTTTTGACAGCTGCGTAACGTGGGAACCGGCGGGTGACCAGGAGACCACAGGGGAACCAGCGGACGACCAGGAGACCACTGACACCAAACTCGCATCCATGTCTGCCACACACCCGAACCAGAGTTGGTGAGCGCTGAGTAAAGGAGGAGGAGAATAAAGGCATTGGCTCCTATCAGGATGGCAGCGATACCTCCTTCACTCTCAACAGTTACCTTCCCTGAGAAGTCGCTCCTGCTTCAGTAGTTATGGCAGACCCTGTGGCAGAGGCCCCTTTGTTCCCTGCTCTGGTGGTGTCAGAGTTACCTGTGGAAGAGTTTCCTGTTGCATTGCTCGCACCTGAGACCACAGCTGTCTTGACCTCGCCTGAGTCTCCAGCTGCCTTGACAGAGTCTGTACCCCACCATGTAAGCGAAGCTGAACCTTAGAGCATAATCTATATACTCAATCAGAGAGAAATCACACCTGCCTCCTGGCAGACAGGATTTAATAGGCTCGTTAAGCCCAAAATGAAAAATGTATTTGTCTTCCCAATCAGCATGTTGTCCAAAGTGCAAAAACAGCTCCTTGATGTATACTCCTTGATAGAGTCAGTTACCTGCTGAAGGGACAGGAGTACAATAGCTGCTAGATCCATTATTGGTCGGATTCTCTGTAATGAGTGGAAACTAGAGAAAGTAGGATCTAAATGCAGTTTTAATGAAAACTCAATGAAAACTCAACAAAATACACAAAATTAGAAAACAGAACACTTTAACACCCTTACAAGGACAAGAACTGGCTAAGACACAAAGAACATGAGGGCATTGTATACACAAAGACTAAAAAGTTTAACAAAACTAGTCATAAGACACACCTGGACAAATCAACAAGGGAAACAGAAAACAAGGGCAGAAATTCAAAATAAAAGACACACAAGAAACCTATACTGAAAAAAAAAAATGGAGTGAGAATTGTTTAAAAAAAAACCTAGGAAACAATTTCCACGCAGAAATTGCTAGTTTAACAGACCATATTTTCAAATAAAGGCTAAACACAATTCTTGGTGGCTTTAGTAGAAATTATTAAGTAAAGTTGACTTAATCTTGATACTCTGTTTCAAGTAAATTTACTCACTTTTTGTTTGTTAGCAATTGATTGAATTAAGCCTTGCTTTTAAAAATAGTGATGTCTGGTTCGTGAATGAATCGTTCTTTAGAACTGGTTGAACCAATTCACCAAATCAGACTGAATGAAGTTACTCAATCATAACGCGCTCTCGGACGTGCCTGACATTCCAACTCGAAATGTGCCAATAACTGGGAGAAAGATGATCCTATAACTGTCTCATTCAGACATGTCCGACATGGTGAGAACTGATGAGCTGCTGATACTGTCTGTGAGCTGAGGGTTTCATTAAGGGGGCGAAATGTATGTTTCTGTTGTATTTTACTGAACAGCAGAAAGTATAACAAATAAAACATACTGGAAATATGTTAATGACTTCAATATATTACTGTTTTATCAACGTTTGATGATGATGATCCGGTCGCAACAGTTCACGAGTCAACAGTATACTGATCTGAGAACTGCCTCTTTCAGATATGTCCGCAGTGCCGAGAACGATGAGCGAGCTGTTAATAATATAAGCATGCATGTACCGAGGACATGAATGAGGTGGCAAAACCATTTCTTTAAGTTTCTTTAATAACAAATAAAACATACTGGAAATATGCATACAGCTAGTTTTGTTAAACAAAATTTGTATTAAAATATGCAAAAACCTTTCAGTCGAGAGATGTACATACATTTTACTATTGAGTATTGTGCATGCAGATTACATTTAAAGCTGTTAAGAATTGTATCATATATTTATTTATTTATATTTTTTGTAAAAAGGGTGAGTTTATTAAGACTAGTTTATTAACTTTATATGCTTTAGATACAACATCCGCATTTGTATATCAAAGTCTGTACTGGGTGCTTTAGGTGCAAAACATTAATGTAGGAAAACAAGATATATCCAATAATTGTCAGTACAGATGACTTTATTTGAATATGATTAAGCGTGTATACCACGACACCGTGAGGTTAAAATTATATACTAGTGGCGTTATTACGTGATGATGTAAAAAAAATTATGCTGAATTGGTTTTTTAACCTGTTCATTGAAATGAACCATCCGGGAAAATAAAAAAATAAAAACGGTTTGCGGAAAAGATTCTTCCCATCACTATATAAAAATGTACAAGCATTTCAATGTTTTTTAATATACTTAGTCATGGTACTTAAGCACCAAGCTTAATACATGCACATGCAGACCTGAACACTTGGTGCACAAAATACAATGATGTAATATTAAACATATACAGTATATTATTATGTTTTTATTTTTTTATCATAAACAGCTCATTCTGAGTGGAAAATGAACTTCAGACTTTACAAAACAAGAGGTTACCAAACCTAACAACAAAATCAGCAATAAAAACAATGTAAGTCAAGTTTCAAACAGTGAAACCATGCAAGATCATTAAATGTTCAAGCCTGGTGCATGCTGAGAACACCAGCTATGAAAAGTTAAGTAAAATGTACTTATTTGCCTGTGAACTCAAATTAGTGAATTAATATGACAATGTTTTCTACTTTAGGATTGATACTTGATGACACTTTATTAAGATAACAAACAATCATAAACAATATTTACATATAAGCTGGATCATTAAGTTTTACATGTTTGAATTGAGTACAAATGTAGAATTTACAAAATTTTTCAAGTTCATGCTTAAACTTATTTATTAAATGTAGAAAGTACTTAATATTTTCTGCTATAGTATTTACAGTACTTCACAACACATTTTTAATTTTATTTTTTTCAGTGTAACACTCTAGGAAACGTCCCGTATATGATACCGGAAATATGCTTCCATAAATCACGTTTATGATTATTTCAAATATATTTATGTTTACTATCACAGGATATCTATTTCTTTGTTTATTAAATGACAAATGTGCACTATATTTATACAAATGACAATTTTATAATAATGATTTTCTGTGCAACGATAGTTAATTACCAGTATCTTAAATACATGTACACAGGGATGGATTACCGACCGGGCCAATGGGGCCAGTGCCCAGGGGCCCTTGACTACCAGGGGCCCTTGACTCCCCTGGGCTTTAAGGTTGCGTGATCCAGTTTGGTGATACCCCCCACTCGAAAACAATGGTGGGCCCTTGGAGATAATTGGCCCAGGGGCCTTTGTAAGTCATAATCCGTCCCTGCATGTACACATACTGTGTACACATACATTTACACATAACTCTTACACATGCATATTCTACTACATGCTATTGTTTCCTCAAGGTGGTGCTGTTATTTCAGTTATTGCTTGATTTACATTTGATATTTGCTTTTTTGATGATGAAGCAATGTAGAAGTAAACTATAGCAATTGTTTAGCATGTATGTGTTATGTGTAGCTCAATATGTGTTTGACAGCCAGTTTTGTCAAATAAAATTTCAGCGTGGAAGTAATAAATCCCTTTCTATCATGTATTGCATCATCTATTTGATATATAAAAAATAAAACCTATATGACAGAATATATTTTATTCATTATTTTCTAATTGTCTAAATGCTTTCAAAAAAGTGACAATCTGGGCATTTTATAGATCCATTTTTTACAGACAAACATTCAGGGTTGCTAAAGACACGATGAATGTAATACTGTTTAGTGAAGCATCCATGCATTTAAGGGTTAACAGAAGCCATATGTAACAAGGTTAAGGCTGGGAAAGGAGGAGGCTGGAACTGGCTGAACAGTCAAAGTAATATTTTAATTAAACAAAAAGGACACAAAACATAAAGGCACACACGGCTGGTGCATGTGGCTCTCTCTCTCCCGAACTGCCACATTCCGCTGCACTCATCCCTCTCCTCAGCTGATTTGCCCGATTGGGCCCGCCCTCCTCCTCCTCACTCTGTATATTGCAAAGTTAGAGGCTAGGATCACTATGGAGCTATTTGGGCACTGGTCAAATACATAAACATACACAAATAAACCCTCAGTAATACTTCTGTCCGGACAAAGAGGCCTGCTCACTCACCAGTGACATCATTATTCAGCATTGAGCAAACACAAAGACTTTACACAGGAAAGACTGTGTCAACAGTTATTAACAGCAGTCCTAACACCATAACATCCCACTGAAAAGTGTCAAGAAAGCAGATACTTTCCCCATTAGCTCCAACATACTGTACAAAGATTTCTTGTGAAGTGAATCTGCTTCTATCCTGTTTGACGTTGAAAAATACCTGCTGGTTCAGTTCTGTGATTTTACTGAGCAGTCATACACCAGTATCAAGTACAGCAATTAAATGCCCACTTTTTTAGCAATCTTGGTTGCAGAAGTATTTTCTTCATTCATTTTCTGCTTAACAATTTCATAAAATTCTTCATAAAAGATTTTAAATCATGAACCAAACCAACCAGCTCTGAGGTGAATCACAACATTACAAACTTTAATTTCAGGCAAACAATGTTTTGAAAATTGGACAAAAAGCAAAGGTACAAGACCGTGTCATTAATGTCTTTCATGAGGGATTAAACAACAATCCCATTAAGCATTGTGAATGATGTAATCGAATTAAAAATTATGGAAAATATAAAATTATTAAAATATAAAACTGTTGATTGAACTAAAGATGTAAGTCAAGTCAGTTTTATTTGCTTTTCACAACACAATTCATTTCAAAGCAGTTTTACAGAAAATTATGCTGTTTTGCAGATAAGCCAGAGTTTTTTCTCTGAAAATACTATTTGCTCAGGGGGTTGCTGGGGCCTTTTGTCTATCAGCTTTACACAGCGTGTCTTTAACAAGGTAAGCCATAGCCAAATCTGGTTGGCACACATCGCTATCTTAGACTATTAGTCTAAATAAATCCATACATAGCTAAGATGAGTCACTAGCTAAATTAGCTCTGGGCTTTCCTGATCCAGATACACATTATGAGTTAGGTCACTAGCTGTTTCAGCCATTCTTATCCATTCGGCTATGCAGGCTGAGGTACACATAGAGATTTAATTAATTAGCATTATGCCATTTGGCCAAGCGAGCCCAAGCACACATAGAAATTTTGTTAATTAACATTGGCCGGTGGCACCTAGCACACTCAGCGCACATGGCTCTTCAGAGCAGCAGTGCACAAGTTTTGGCGATAGATCTGCTTGGTTGGGGGTTGTGTTTGTGTTATATGTGCTATGCATTTCGTGCAGCTTCCCTGCTCCGTTGGGGAATTGTTTGTAATGTCTTTTTGTGTATCAGCATGCCATACATGCTTGATGCAGCATGTTTTGTGTTTTTTTTATTTTTTTATTTTTATTGTAAAGCAGCATGTCCATATTCTTAACTCAATATGTATCTGTATTTTCAAGCAGTAGCACGTCTCCATACTTGCTCTGCAGCAGCAGCTTAGCAGATCTAGACCTCCAAGATCAATTGCTTATCAATATGTCATCCCCACATCAACATGCTAATCCTTTCCGAGAGTTGTCATTGTTAAAATTACTAAAAAGCTTCACATAATACTTTGCGATTTGTGTTTAGAAAATGGGCTTTTCAGTTTGTCAATGTAGACAGTAATAAGGTGCAAAAACGACCACTGTTTAAAAAAGCTTTTAATGGATTTCCTTGGGGGAGAAAATGTGTAACGTAAAAACATTATTTTTTTCTCCTTGGATCACGGTGTTGTTGTTTTGGACACTAAATAGTGCATGAAACAAGGACAGTGTGAAACAATTTATTTTCTTCCAGGTTGTTGTTTTGAGTAGCATTAAATCACATTAAGCATTTTAGAATGTCCTTTGAACTTCATAAACTGGAGCATAGTAAAACAGAGAGCTCTGTATTGTGCATATTTGTGCATCAATAATCAGAATGTGCATGCCAAAAATACTATGATTAACTGAATCATGAGTGTTTTATTGGCATGTGCGCAGTACGCACATAAAAAACATGAACTTGGCTCGTCCACGTTTAAAATGCTTTGTCTCTGTCCGCTGTATTACAGTTCAGAGAGAGGTTCACAGATCTCCTGGCCAAGCACAAGCCAAGCATCAGC
The DNA here is from genome assembly GCF_019703515.2 of Myxocyprinus asiaticus. Taxonomy (NCBI): domain Eukaryota; kingdom Metazoa; phylum Chordata; class Actinopteri; order Cypriniformes; family Catostomidae; genus Myxocyprinus; species Myxocyprinus asiaticus. The sequence goes on from NC_059366.1 coordinate 5,976,809, forward strand.
TTCGGCATGCGAACAGCACTGCTTGGTGAAAATGGAGAATATATTTCTACTACTTATACTACTTGTAGTCAGTGATAAAAAGTCCACAATAGTACAGTTTATTGCCACTACTGATCAACATCACTTGCTGTGGCTTTTGGTCAGATTAAATGGTCCCATTTAAGAAATGAACTCACTGAATAAACCATTAGTTTTGTCTTTGTTCAAAGAATAAAACACAATTGACCACTACTGATCATGTTTGTCCTGCACCGCCTAATGTTTCATCATACCACATGAAATCACAGGATCTGTTTCCCTTTGCACATTCTAAAAAGCTGCATCTGTATTATGCCCACATAAAAGTAATTTTTTCCCTGAAAACTAATTCCAGGGAAAAAGTTACATTTTGACACTGGCCTTAAGTGTGTACGACTTTCAATAACTACAAATGAGAGGCAGAGAGATGAGAGCCAACCCAGTGAAACAAAACTTGAGCTTCACACCCTTCTAATGAGCCTGAAGTACCAGACGCTGGCCAAGCATAATTTGTTTCCTGGCATTCATCGGAAGACAGGGTAGTTGGTTAGAACTACAAGAAAATTCTAAATGTCTTTTCAATTTCATAATGTGATTATGCCAGTTTCATTAATCATCGACATGGAATGTATGTCGATTTGAAGAGCCTCTCCCTGAGCAATCAGGGTCTGAGAATTATTAATACACCGTTTCCACCGTCAGGGTGCTGGTTCTGGTACCGGTGTCAAAATTCAAAACAAATCTAGATGGTATAAATCTAGATCACTCCCATGATATTCAAAAACTCTGTCTACAATTCAGGCAACCTCACAATACATTGTGTTACACCCACATTTCATGAACTACATCTCCCATAATCCTCCAATCAGACTGATTACTCTTCCACCTGTATCACATTTAACCCTCTCTATTTAAGTTCCCAGTGTCCACGCATTCAACGCGAAGTCTTGTTTACCTAGTCTACAATTCTGAGCGTTATTACTATCATTGATTATGCTGTGTTTGACTCCTGCCTGTTCTCCAAATTCCCCAGCCTTCTTGTGAGTGTTTTAGATTTACTGCCTGTTTATTGGATTACCCCTCTGCCTATCGGACTTACTTTGTTTGCCTTTCTGGACTGCCTATCTGTGTACCGATCCCTTGCCTGCCTTTGTTTTTGCTCTTTGTTTTGTTACTTTGTTTTTACTATTTAATTGCCTGCACATGGATCTGCACATGGATCTTAACACTACTGCCCCAGCGTCTTCGCTACACATTGCAACAAAAAGTTGATGGAGTTCCCGTTCTATTTTTTTTTTTTTTTAAATCTGTTGGAAATAAAATTATCTTATTTACAAACTGTTTAGGGTACATTTTTCAAAAAAAAATGATCCACTACAAATTCTGTATTATTTCTAAAACGTAGTAATCAGATTACTACACAATGCTAATTACTTTACTTTTAAATTAATTTCTAAAGAACTTTGGGGGGGCTGCAGTTGGGTGCTCTGCCCAGCAGCTTTCGCTATTGCGTGCTGTCTCCATGTTTATATCTGTGTCTCCCACAGAACGCGCTTAAATTTAGGTGGAAAGGGGATATCAATCAAACATAAGTGAGGCTTTTTAAAGGCAGAGCTGAAGTGGTGCTTCACTCTGACAAAAACCTTGTCAGCGGTAATCTACGACTTGAGGGAGGAGTCTGCCAGCACTGAATTCTCCATTGTGTGCTCGAGAGCTGCCTTATTGTTTCATAAATTTTTAAAAGGGGCTCACTACTCAGAGCTGTACGCTGGAAAACAGAAGTGTACATACTTGGCCTCCAACGCCAAGGCAAACACGCCAGCAGCCTCAGGGGCAGCAGCAGACGTGCCTGAATGACGCAGTGTGCAGTTTCCATACAGGTCCGTGGTTGCCTAAAGGCAGAGAAAGACAAAGAGAAATGAATGATCAGACAAATCTTAATTAAACGTAAGTGTCACTGACTACTAGATTACACTACAGGTGCCTTTTTTAAATACCAGGTGTCCATGCATGACCTTATCATATTGATTTAGTTAGATCCACTGATCAAGTTAATAAATATATGAAATAATTAGCCTAACCATATGAATAAAACTCTAAATGCTGTTTGATCCACATGGTTGTGGCATTCAGAACTGGATTGACAACAGGATGCAGAATTGTTATCTGATTCCGTAATTTGAAGTAAAACGAAAATAGAATGAATTAGAAATAAATTTAGCTGCTGTAAGTGTCATTTTTTATAATGTGTTTAACACTTTACATTAATGTTCCCTTTGATAAGGGTTTATACGGGGGTTTATTAATGACAAATAAGCCATTTAAAAATAACAACATGAATAAATTAGACTTTCATGCAATACTTGCCAAATGGTGATCTAATTTGCCTTACATGTTATAAATGCTTAATAGCACTTATTAAGCATTAATAACAAATGAAAATGAATACTAATGTAAAGTGGACACATTTTATCATCTTTGGTTTTTTTTATTAGGGATTTGCTATCATTAGAAAACTATGTAGCCTGCATAAAGTTAATTATGGTTTAAGGGTCATCAGCCCTTATAGGCTGTGAATGAACAGACACGATAGGTGTTTTTGCAGAGGACTAAGTGTATGTAGTAACCACTTATAACATATAAGTTAAAATGCTCACTATTTTAGGAAGTGTTGCATGAAACTCATCCTTTTTATTTATGTTGTTTTAACTGCTTATCATTTATAATGTATTTGTGAATGATTCATGTAAAGTGTTATAATTGTTAGTACGAGTAATTTCACAAAGATTTTATCATGCACACAATAAAGGATTTTTTTTTTCAAGAAACATTTGATGGCATTAATAATACATGTGTGAAATGACACCTATAAAAGTTGTATTTCATTTCTAAATATTTCATTATATTCACACTGTATTTAACTTCAGAGTCTTCAAATGGAGCCAAACAACATAAAACAGCTTACAAGATGAAAACCTTAAACAGAACACCTATAAAGTGATCTGTTCTTTCCAATATTGTTGCACTGGACAACTGAAAATCTATTATTGTGTCACTGTGTTGTTTCCTCTTCCTGTCTTTCAAATTCAACATCCTGTGGGACCTGGACAACTGAATCCAAATTACTCATGAACGGAAAAGGAGACCTTACTAATTTCTAATTAAGCACTGGGACAAGTGTAATAAGGAATACCCTACAAATGCTTGAAGCTTCATTCATCAGCACAAAAGTCCACCATGAACACTTTGAGGTAATGTAGTCTTTGGAGTCGCCCGACATTTCATGATCTATCAAAGGCAGCACATGAAAGAGAAACTGCCATTTCTAGCCTCCAGAGATGGTTATTTGCACTCACGACCAAATTTGTGATTTTGACTGATGTAAGCAAACCATAGTAGATAAAAGCTTTCAGATGAAAGCCAAAAAGCAATTATTCAGTGCTTATTTATGATTTGATATGGTTCTAACCTGTGTAAATAAATATATTTTAATGAATGTCATATTGTCTGAAAAAAAAAAGAGAAAATATCTACATCTGCAGTGAATTAGGAACGAAACAGCCTTTATTCCTTTCTTCAATTATAAATAGAAAGAGAAGCAGTTATTTAGATAGCCACAGCCCATGAGGATGCCATGCTCCTTGTAGAATGAGTTAGAATATCCAAAGGCGAAGGTAAACCGCATGTTTCTTTGCTTGGACACTGAAACACCCCTGTTGTGGACACCAAAGCACACAAACAACTGCTCTGACTTATGCCTTTGGCTAGTATGGTCAACATAAACTTGCAGCGTCCGACAGGGCAAAGCATATGCAATCTTTCATGCTTTTCTGACTCAAATGGGGGAGGATAGAAAGCCTGAAAATTAATAGTCTGTGAGCAAAATGATGTAGAAACAACCTTGGGCAAGCGAGGTCTTAACACCACCCTTGAACACCCTGGCGCAAAATCCATACATAAGGGATTAATCGACAGGGCATGCAAATCACCAACTCTTTTAAACGACGCTAAATCCACCAGCAGTGCCATTTTAAGAGTAAGAAACTTATCAGCAACTGTTGCCAAAGGCTCAAACGGAGCACCCGAGAGCGCCTCTAAAACATCCGATAAATTCCATAAAGGATTGCGGACGGGGCAAAAAGGTCTAAGCATAAGCGCATGCTCACCCGTTATAGCGGTAACACAGAATTTAAGCATTACCGAGGAAACCCCGGCCCAAAAACGCTCTTTCAAAAATCCAGCACTGTACTGATCTTCACCTCGCGCTGTACACCAAGAAGCAAAAATATGCCACTTGAATGTATAAAGCTTCCTAGTTGATGAAGCTCTAGCATTCAGAATGGCATCAAAAACAGCGGGGGATAACCCATCATTCACAAGTGCGCCCCATTGAGGGGCCATACCCATAACTTCCACAAGTCTGGCCAGGGGTGCCAAATGCTGCCCTGAGCCTGAGAAACATGTCTGTTCTGACAGGAATCTCCCAATGAACTTTCTCCAGGAGAGAGACGAGTCGAAAACCATACTTGAGATGGCCAAAACATCTGAAGAGACACCACTGTCCTGTTGTCCAACTGGATAAGGGCATGGCTGCTCTGAATCTCCGGAAGGAAAAATGTAAGGCCAGCAGCACCGTGAACATCTCCAGATAGTTTAAGTGCCAATATTGTTGTTGGCCCATCCAAACCCCATAAGCTGGACAACCCTCGTATACAGCACCCCAACCTTTTAGAGGAGGCGTCTGTCATTATAACTTTGCGCTCTGAGACTAAATTGAGCCAAGCATTGTATCTCGCTGTACAAGATTGGCCATTAAAGTTTCGTTGTAATATCATTAAATTGGAAGCATCTACTTTTACTTCAGGCGCTGTGCACAAACCCCCCCCCCCCCCCCCAGCAAAATAAGGAAAGATATATCCCACACTTGACTGCACATTGCTGACTCTTAACTAAACCTATGCAGGAAAAAAATATTTGCTTAAACCTTCGCATACATTTCCAATATCATGATATTCCACATTTGAAAAGGGTGAAAAATTTTACAATATTATGTTATACTAAAAATGTTATAATATTGAATATTCTAATAATTGTAATAATGTTATAATATTCCTGAAGCTCAGATGGTAAAGCATGGTGCAAACAACACCAAGGTTGTGGGACTTATGTGTTCCCAGAGAACACAAATATTGATAAAATACCTTAAATGCTCTGTAAGAACTAGATTTTTTTTAATGTATTTTGGGCAATATTTATGTATTTTGATATTAAAATATGCAAAAATGAGCCAAAAATATATCAGGTAAAATAAATGACTAAAACATATTCAAAATACATTTATATAATTTTTTTTTTTTTTTTTAATGTTAAATTAGCAATATTTGTATATATATATTTTGGCCATTTTTTATACTTTTTTACAAATATATATATAAAAAAATAAAAAATAAATAATAAAAAAAATTGAATAGGAAAACAAAACATCCTTGATTTGTTTTAGTGATAAAAATGTATAAAGTAAAAAAGTGCAGCTTTTCAAAGCAAAATGCACAAAAATAAAGTGAACACCACACAGTATAATGCCTGCACACACACTCACCACGCCAGCTTCAGGGTTTCGTTTACGTCCATTGCTGAAGGTGGAGGCCAGGGTGGAGGAACAGCTTTCATCATAGAGCGCTGTGCGTCCGTCATTGATGGCTGAGTTAATAGAGATGGTCCACATGCTGGAGGCGTACCCATCGCAGTTGCAGTCGTCATAGCTACCACCATCTCCAGAGGCCCACACGTAGATGCTGCCTTTCCCACCGCGGCCCTGTTGGACAACCAGAGGGCATGATTAAGAACAGCGCTATTTTCCCTTTAGAGGCTTGGAAATTTACTCAATTTATCATATAAATTACACTAACATAACCACAAGTAATATTACAGCGAGATCAAATAGGAGTTTCAAGACATTGTAAAGACTCTCTTTAGAGTGTTGATGATTCAGACAGAGGCATTGAGTTTAAGGTCCTTCTTTGAACATATAATTTTGATGCTTTTAGATGAAAAAGAGCGTTTTATTCTTTTCACTTTGTACTTTATAGTGGAGGGCACTTGATAGGAGGAAATTTGTACAGTGCAATTGGCATCTTAAAAGGGTACTTTATTATTGTTATTTCACAATACATAGTGATTTACCATGCTTACGGATCAAAAACGGATTATGGTCCTATGAGGTGACGCCACACTGTCTTGCCAGGGAGTAAACAACTACAAAAATAAGACCTCATGGTATCTGGTAATTACGACTTTACATTCTGCAACTGCTACTTAAAATCTCTGAATGTTGACTTTATTTCTTAAAATTGAGACTTTATATTAAAATGACACCTTTAGCTGTATTTTTTGCAAATTGTCAAGTGGCTGACATTTTTTTACTGATGAAGGTCTGCAATAATAATGTAATGTCTAAATAGCAATAAATAAAATATAAGAAAAATCATAAATATAAGAAATGTAGCAATTGAGCAAAATAAATCCACTATTACAAGATGTCACACTCTAACATGTGTTTAATACATTGCAGTTGTGACAACAATGTAGAAAACGACAAAGCTGCAATAATGCTATCAGAAACGTCTTGGTTACTGATGTAACCTCTGTTCCCTGATGGAGGGAACGAGACGTTGTTTCTATGTAGTGACACTAGGGGTTCGATCTTGAGAGCCCCAGTCACCTTTGCTTAAAATAGAAAAGGCCAATGAAAATTGGCAAGTGGAATTTGCATGCCACTCTCCGCCCCGGACATATGGGTATAAAAGGAGATGGCATGCATCACTCATTCAGATTTATGCTGAGGAGCCCCGGCCATGTCAGCGACCGGTTTAGCGCTGCGGCAGGAGGGACACAACGTCTCGTTCCCTCCATCAGGGAACAGAGGTTACATCAGTAATCAAGACGTTCCCTGTCTGTCACTCATTCGAAGTTGTGTCGATGTAGTGACACTAGGGGTTCCTACAGGATACGCCGCAGGCGCTGAACCGTGTCACGAGGCACGGAAGAGTGGATACGGGCAAGCTGCTGTGTGCCTCGCAGCGAGCGCTCAACCACGTCGTGACCTTCCAGCGAGTTAGGTAAGGTGTCTCCCTAGTCCCGTTAAGGGGGGAGAGGCACTTACCCAAGTAGGCTACTTGCGGTGCCTTTCTCAATTTGCTGTTAAGCAATCACGTACACTTTTGGGGTAGAGGGAGACAGCCGTCTCTCCAGCCCCTGAAGAAAAGACAGCACAGATTCAACCTCCTCGCGCCTTTGAGGATCCTGTTGATCAGGTCGTGCTGTCATGAGAGACTGCCGTCCAGTGTATCGTGGTGAACTGCTATGGCAGCTACGTACACTTTTGGGGTAGAGGGAGATATCCGTCTCTCCAGCCCCTGAAGAAAAGACAGCACAGACCCGACGGCGCATTTCTGTGGGTCTTCCCCACAGAAAGAACACCAGTTAGCGAAAAGACGCCGGTTTAAGGCATACAGCTGCCTCGTAGAGGGGGATGCGCCAGGGAGGTGCTACTGTCAGGAGCATCAGATCCGAGAACCAAGTCCAACTGGGCCAGTACGGCACAACGAACAGGACTTGCTGCTCGTTCTCCCTGATTTTGCAAAGAATCCATGCAATGATGCTCAATGGAGGAGACGTATACTTGCGCGGTCCCCGAGGCCAGCTGTGCACCAAGGCACCCATGCCGAGGGGAGCCTCAGACAGGGAGTACCAAAGGGGGCAGTGAGAGAACTTTTGGGAGGCGAACAGGTCTACCTGCGCCTCCCGAATCTCTCCCAAATCAGCTGGACTATGTGGGGGTGGAGACCCCACTCCCCATGGAGCATTACCTGCTGTGAGAGCGCGTCCGCTGCACGGTTGAGGACGCCCAGAAGATGAGTGGCTCACAGCGACTTTAACATCTGCTGACTCAAGAGGAGGAGGCGGCGGGTGAGTTGCGACATGCGACGTGAGCGTACGCCGCCTTGGATATTTATGTATGCTACGGTCGCTGTGTTGTCGGTTCAACACATGCTTACCCTGAATCAACGGCCGAAGCCTGCGCAGGGCCAGCAATACTGCCAGCAACTCTAAGCAGTTGATGCTCTGCCAAAGGAGACCTCCTGCCCATTGCACACGGTGCCCCAGCCCGAGTTCGAGCCATCTGTCATGACCACGACACACCTTAAGACCTGCTCTAGGGGAACACCTGCCCGTAGAAATGCCAGGTCTGACCAAGGGCTGAAAGCCTGATGGCACTGTGTCATGATGGTCACATGCAGGGTGCCGTGGCACCATGCCCACCTTGGGACTCGAGTCTGTATCCAGTGCTGAAGCGGTCTCATATGCATCAACCCGAGGGGGAGAACCGCCGAGAATAGCATATGTGCCAGGAGCCTCTGTATTTGTTTCACTGGCACTGCTACCTTCTGCCTGAAGGTCTTCAGGCAGGTCCGCATTGGCTGAGCACATTTGGTCATAAGATGTGCCTTGAGAGTCCAACTCCATACAGAAAAAAGAGATGCTCTGCACAGGGGAGATCTTGCTCTTCTCCCAGTTGACCTGAAGCCCGAGTCGGTCGAGGTGCTGAAGCACAAGGTCCCTTTGCGCACACAATAGAGTGAGCTAGGATTACCCAGTCATCGAGATAACTGATAATGCGTATGCCCTTCTCCCTCAGCGGGGCCAGAGTAGCCTCTGCGACCTTGGTAAAGACGTGAGGAGACAAGGACAGACCGAAGGGGAATACCTTGTACTGGTATGCTCGTCCCTCGAAGGCAAACCGAAGAAAGGGTCTGTGTCCAGGAAGAATCAATATGTGAAAGTACGCATCCTTCAGGTCGATGGCCGTAAACCAATTCTGATGTTGTACTGATGCCTGGATGCACTTCTGCATTAACATCCTGATCGGAAGCCTGTGTAAGGCCTTGTTCAGGGCACGCAGGTCCAAGATTCCCCCTCTCTTGGGCACGATAACATAAGGGCTGTAGAAGCCCTTGCGCGACTCGGCTACGGGGACAGGCTCTATTGCTACCTTTGCCCGAAGGGTGGCAACCTCTGCCCGGAGGACGGAGGCACCCTCGCCCTGCACCGTTGTGGAGAGGATGCCACTGAACCAGGGCAGGCGTCTGGTGAACTGGATCACGTAGCTGAGGCGAATCGTCCTGATGAGCCACTGCGAGGGGCTGGAGAGTGCTAACCAGGACTCCAGCCTCTGTGACAGTGGCACCAGGGGGAAGACTGGACTTACCATGCCCGGGCAGGGTGGTTCGCGGCAGGGCAGAGCAGGCGCCCTGCCTGGTAGACTGCCCAGGGGGTACGTGCTGCTCTGTAAGCCCGCAACGGTGGCCGGTGACTGGGGCGGGCGTGCGGCCCCAGAGACCAACACACTTACCTGTTCGCCGGCTGTCTCTCGACGAAGAACGAGGGAACGGGAGGTACTCGCGTTTGCCTGATTGACCGGAAAGACTTCCAGCGCCTGGCCATTGCAGGTGCGCTGACCCAGGGTATGAGGAGACTGCTGCTTTACCGACTATGTGGGCGCTGAGGCCCAGAGGGCACCTGGAGATAAAATACTTATCATGCGCTGGACCAGGGGTGATGGTGGGGCTGGAGAGTTCACCTGGGTCAGACCGGTCGGAGTCGCCTCATCAGCCCATCTGGGGTTCTTGGGGGCCGGCTGATGGGCAGGTGGAGCCGACTTCCCATGGGAGGGTCTTTTTCTCTGAGGCCGGCATGTGGGCTCCGATGGTACAGGAGCCGGGGCCGGCACCGCAGGGGAACGGCTCTGGCGAGAAGCAGACGGGGTGCGGGACCTCAGTGGCCTGAAGGCGGCTGGGTCACGCCATGGCAGGATGTGTTTAATCGCCTCAGTCTGCTTCTTCACCATCGAGCACTTATGGGCAAAATCCTCGACGTGTTGCCAAAAAGCCCCCCTTGGGAGAAAGGTGAATCAAGAAAGCGGACTTCCTAAGCGTCACGCATCTCCACAAGGTTGAGCCACAGGTGCCGCTCTTGGACCACAAGAGTGGACATCGTCCGGTCCAGGGTGTGCGCCATGACCTTCGTCGCATGTAAGGCGAGGTCGGTTGCAGTATGCAGTTCCTGCATCAGCCCTGGGTTGGTCCTACCCTCATGCAGATCTTTAAGTGCCTTGGCCTGGTGAACCTGCAGGATGGCCATGGCACACAGGGTGGAAGCGACTTGACCCATGGCCTTGTAAGCCTTCATCATTAATGAGGAAGAGAACTTACAGGCCTTGGAAGGGAGCCTTGGTCGATCACGCCAGGTGGCTGTGCCCTGCGGGCATAAATGCACCGCTACGGCACGCTCTACCTGGGGAAGTTCAACATATCCCTTAGCTGCTCCGCCATCAAGGGTAGTTAGGATGGACGACCCCATAAAGCGTGTACGGCAGAAAGAGGTGCCTTCCACGACTTCGTTAGCTCCTCGTGCACTTCCGGAAGAAAGGCACCAGGGCCCAGAAACCAATCATCTAGCTGTGAATGCTCAGGGCAGGATGGAGGGTTCTACTTCAGCCCGATGTTCGCAGCCACCCGGGTAAGCACAGCTGCCATCTCAGCATCCACCTCATCCTGTGCTCTACCGCCCATGGGTGGGAGCTCAGAAGAGTCGTCCGCTTCTGATAGCAGAAGCCCACCCTCCAATCCTGCGATATATACCGTATATATATTATTGTTGTGGCAGATGAGGAAATAATTGATTAGACAATAAAAAATTGTTTTATTTATTTCGGTTTCAGCCTATCATTGGCCTACAGTCAACAGCAATCCATTTTTAAATTGAATACGTCAATCTGTCTGAGGTAGACTTATTATAAGGGCTTTTCTATGGATGCGTCTGTGATCACATGTATCATACGGACGCTTTTGGAGCGTGTCACTTTGGTTGCGTTGTGTCAAGCATCTTTTGAAACTTAGAAAAACACATCTCGAGACCCCTGCATTCTGATTTGCACTCCATCCAGCTGTCTTTGAATGCAAGAACGTGTCCTCATCTTGCACTGTATACTTTCGGTAAATGTGGTTTGTTGCCGGTACAGCTGGAGCTACAGCTTAAGGTACAGCTTACTGTCCCTTCTGACTGGACTTGCAAAAACACGAAGGTGGTACTTACAGCTTGAATTGCTCTGATGGTAGGAATATTTCTTTATATGATCCGTGGCCATGATATATTGTGTTGTTGTTTTTTTTTGTTGTTTTTGTTGTTCAGGTTCCGCTAGTCAAGATGGGCCCCCTAGATGATCCGGAGGCCTTCTTGTAGCTCTTTGAGTGGACGGCTGGGGCATGCGAATGGCCAAGCACCCAGTGGGCGGTCTGGTTAATTCCACTGCTGTCCGGGGAAGCCCAACTTGCAGCACAGCAGTTACCAGCAGAGAACCTACTGGTGTAAACTGACTTGAGAAAAGCCATCCTGCAATGGGTCGGCCGGACACCCAAGCAGCAGCATCAGTGCTTTCGCTTCCTGACCATTGGCGAGTACGGCCGCCCATTCGCCTTCACCCAACAGCTCCAGGACGCCTACCGGAGGTGGTTGCTGGCTGAGCAACGCAACGTCAGATCTGTCATCGATCTGATGATACTGGAGCAGTTCATTGCTCGACTTCCAAGAGGGACGGCGTAGTGGGTCCAGTGCCACCGCCCGGTGTCACTCCAAATGGCCATCCAGTTGGCAGAGCACCACATGGCAGCATATTCGGGAGCCGGCGAGCCCCGAGACCCTTCTCTCTCTCTCTCTCTCATTCTCCTGTCTCCCCTCCTCCCCCTACTTTCCATCCTGTTCCTCCTCCCCAGAAAAGTGGAGGAGCCCCTCCCATACCAGCTCCTCGACTCCGGGGATTGCACTACCTGCCGGTTTCCCCTGCCCCTCTCCGCTCTCACTTCCAGGGTGGTGGACCTGCTGTCACGGGCACTGGCAAGGAGCCTGGGCCAGTCTGCTGGAGCTGCGGGGAGTCCGGGCATGTCCGGGACCAATGCCCATTGATGGAGGTGAGGACACTGGTCCAGGTCCCCAACGTGCCGCAGGCTGCCCTGATCGAGCTGGGATATACCGCATACCTGTGAGTATTAAGGAGGGTACATAACAGGCCTTGGTGGATTCGGGTTGCAGCCAAACATCTATCCATCAATGCCTGGTTCAAGACGAGGCTTTGGGTGCTAGTCACAAGGTGAAGGTAAGGTGTGTGCATGGGAATATCCACTATCATGTATTGATAATGAGGATTCAATTTCGGGGACAAAAGAATAGTTGGATGTCATGAGGGAAAATTGAGAGGAGGGACATTCAAACAGCAAAAATGAATTCAATACGTTTTTGACCTGAGAGCAAAACTCCACACATTGGGGCACATATCACAGGAGAATTTGCTACAGGCCCAAAAACGTCAGCCCCGGCTGTATAACAGGGGAGCTTGGCTACGGGAATTTACACAGGGAGATAAAGTCCTTGTATTACTACCCACATCAAGCTCTAAATTGCTCGCAAAGTGGCAAGGGTCTTTTGAGGTCACACGCGAAGTCGGGGAAGTCGATTATGAGGTTAAACGCATGGATGGGGTGGAGCATGTCAGATTTACCACCTCAACCTCTTAAAACTGTGGAGGGAGGTGGTCCCTGTGGCTTTGGAGACGGTGGTACTGGAGAGGGAAGAGCTCGGGCCGGAGGTGAATTTAAAAGCCAGTCGTGGCACCGCGGTCACTTGCGGAGACCACCTCTCACCGTTGCAAATCATGGACGTGGCCTGGTTGCAAAGAGAATTCTCTGACATGTTCTTGCATCTTCCTGGATGTACGAACCTCATAAAACACCATATCAAAACAACCCCAGGGGTAGTGGTACGCAGTCGTCCTTACTGATTACCCGAGCACCAAAAAAAAAGTGGTTCGAGAAGTATTAGAGGCCATGCTAAATATGGGGGTAATAGAAGAATCCCACAGTGACTAGGCCACAGGTGCTGGTTCAGAAGAGCGATGGCTCAGTGCGGTTCTGTGTGGATTATAGAAAGGTCAATGCGGTGTCTAAATCTGACACATAGCCAATGCCTCATATTGACGAACTTCTTGATCGGTTGGGCGTGGCTCGCTTTTACTCAACACTGGATTTAACGAAGGGTTATTGGCAGATCCCCTTAACTCCCATGTCCCGAGAGAAAACGGACTTCTCCACACCGTTTGGCTAACATCAGTTCGTGACCCTTCCCTTCGGTTTGGCTCTTCAGCCTTTTAAGTTCAAGGTGGTCCACAGACCGGGGGCGCGGATGGCTTTTGCGGACATTCTCTCCAGAAATGGGGGGGGGGAGTATTGGGCAGGCCAGATGGCACCCCAGCCTAAGTCGGGTGATGGGGGTATGTGGTGGTGGGGGCATGGTTAAACGCTGGTTTGTGAATGGAGAGCGAGATCAGGAGTTGAGAACAGTAAGGATCATCATCTGGCAATGACAGAAAATCCTAGGAGATCAGCAGTTACAGAAAAACTCAAACCAGCCCATCTGGCACCAACAAAAATTCATGCGATTATCTAATCAGCCAATCGTGTGGCAGCAGTGAAGTGCATAAAATCACTCAGATATGGGACAGGAGCTTTAGGTAATGCAGCCTCACATTTCTGCCTTTAAACCCTCCAAAAATTGGCCACATTCACTTCCATTGTAAGTGTCTCACTGTAACCTCGATTTTTTGCTTTTTTTAAGGAGGAACAAGTAAAAAATTATTATTACTTTTTTTTTCTTGTGGTAATAAACAATATGCCACAAATGCTGTCGATTGAGCTTAACTTGTATTGAACCCGCAATATTCCTTTAACCTTAAAAAAAAATCATCAACATTTAACTCGCTTTTGGCGCCACACAGTGGACATTTCACCTCGGAACTGCCACGATACCTGTAAAGAACCATGTTACATCATACCATAATTTTGTCACAGTCATAAAATTTTCATGAGATCAGGCTGAAATTTTTTTATTTCAGCTAAGAAGCTAAATTCACAGCACCAGTTTTTTTGTTTTGTTTTTGTATTTTCAGATAAATTTATATGTTATTTAAATGATTGACTATTGCCTACATATTACCAAGATGGCCGCCAAGTGAACTGACATAAAATGGACTTTGCCTAATTATGGAATACAGTAGACAATAAAAAATATATATTGATTTAGATTTTTTATTTTGTAATTTTTTTTTTTTTTTTCCTGAAGAAAATGTACGTAATGTTTGGTTGCTAAGGTTTTTTATTTTATTTTTAGTTTATATATTTTATTTATTTACTGCTACCTGGTTGCTGCACTATTTCAGGTATCATATCTGAAGCACGGAAAGTGTGAGATGAGTTGTGCACCAAAGATTAATACAGTTTGTTCAAATCCCTTACCTCCGTATGAATTACTATAATAGTGATGCCTGACTTAGAGAGCACCACTAATGGCATTTGTAAATTTATGGGAATGAATATAGCTAGGGTAAAATGTGGATTTTCACTACAATTGACTGCTGAAAGACCAGCATGAATTTCCACGTAGCCAAGGCTGATCTAGGTGGTGGAAATCACAAGAACAACTGAAGCTGGTCGACCAAGGAAGTCTGGTATTTCCTAGCATACTAGGAGATCATTATCCAAAACGCAACACATGCTGGTGCACAGCCATGCTGGTTTTACCAACACTACTGAACTGTATCTAGTGTACACTGTGGCATCCTACAAATAAATAAATTAAGGACATAAGAATTGTTTGCTACCTGACCCTTGTGATGATTAAACAGCACTCAATATTAGTCCCAGAGTCAACCCCAACCCCCTCTAACTGAAATGATAGAGCCTGAGGAACAGACAGAGAGAGAGTCTTTACCCATCACAGCTATTTCTGTCCTCTCTGATTTCAATTGCAAAGAGCTTTTTAAATACACACAGATCACTTTTTGTGATGCCTCAACTTGACAAGAGGGGCACTCTCATAAATCCAGCTCAGCAGTAGAGCGCTCACCACCATTTATTCCCACTAGCCACAGCAATTTGTGAAGGCACCAATCACAGAGAGGGATGTGCAAATAAATGGCACTTTGGCATGAAGCGATTAGTCTTTGCAAGGTTGACATATGTTAGAGAACTCCTGTAGAGTTCTCCTGTCAATGCAAGACTTGTAAGTCACATATGATTCTACTGTAAATTGTAAATCCATTTTAAATTCATATTTCTCTAAATACACCAATACTTTCAAACTCTGCCATTATCTGTACAGCTGGCTGGTGTTAAAGTTGATTTAAAGTGGCAGAGAGAAGAGAAGGGCTTTGAACCCTGGAGTTTCATTTGGATTTGAACCAGCTGTTACAATTATGTACCTTTCTATTTTTTCCCTCTTTTTGTCTCCACACAACAACAGGTGCTCCATCTTAATAAAAAGCAAGAGTATTCATGAGGGAACACATTTTACCTAAGAGAAAACTCTAGAGAACTGTTCTTGGAGAGATTTACTTTTTTGTACCCTACCTTATTGACACCATCCGCCATGGCCTGCAGGGTGAGCTCACGTGGACCGTCCACCGTCTTGCCGTCATCGGTGGGACCCCAGCTGGCGCTGTAGATGTCAATAACCTGTGGCATGTGGCTGATGGAAGAAGCTTCAATGATGTCCGTCATGAAAGGCTGGTCTAGCATACGAATTCCTGCACCAAGATGAGATCAAGAGCATGCTTGCAATCCCAGCTCAATCCATCATTTGCCAGCTGACAGCATCTATTCACTAACCAAGCTACCCATACTTCCCACAATAGCTGCAATGCTACTTCTACCTACAGTATGTCTAACATATCTTTTCAGTTTTCAGTAACTTTATTATTTATTATTATTATTATTGTGGTGGTGTTAAATGTTTTCCAGTCATATCCTACCATACTGTGCTGAGATTTTCAAGGTGTGCACTGAGTCTCCAAAAGCAGGGAAGTTTTTCCTTATTACATCTGGGTCTGAACTAGAGGTAGACCAATACATCGGTTTTACCGATTAATCGGTGCTGATAGTTGCTTTTTGGAACTATCGTTATTGGCAAAAATCTATGGCGATAGTTGCCGATGGTTTTTTCAGCATTTCGTCATTTCAAAATAAGAGTCCCCAGTGTGTTTCGGGCTTGTTTATACTTAGATGTTATGCACCAAATCTTTATTTTTTTTTACAGTTATTTTGGGGATTTTGGTTGAACAATAAACTGCATCTGGGATTTTATTCATTTAGGACTCTTTGTGCCTGCTATAGGAAGGGAAGAATACGATTTTTTTCTCACATTCTATAAATAAATTTAAAAAATGATCAGCCGATAAATCGGTTATTGGCCTTTCCCACCACCTTAGTTATTGGTATCGGCAAACTATCAATAGACCTCTAGTCTGAACTTAGTTGTCTATTAATAAGCCACATGTTTTACTGTATGCAACTGCCCTACAAGCTTTGAAGCACAGATGTGCATAGACCTCATCATTTAACACACAAACCACAGTAATGGTGACAGCAAAAATATAATGTTAAGTATGAGATAAATAGTAAAGAGTAAAACCAACAACACTACATATTAATCTACATAATGTTTTCATGCTGCGTTGCATTGTTAGGAATTCGAGAATCACGTCAATCACAGTGTTTTTTATCCACAGATGTCACACCTTCTTCACAAAGTGAAGGATTTGAGAGAAATGCCCAATAAGTCCGTTAAAAGATTATTTTGAGGCTTACTGTGTTTAACATGCTTTTGGATGGCAGAAATAGAGCTAGTCAAAATATAGGATTTGTCAAGTATTCTCAAGAATAATTTGGGGAAGGACTTCAAATAATGCCGACATAAAGATGTGAAAAAGTCAAGCGAGTGAAAATTAATCAGCAAAAATCTGCTCTTTAAGAAGGGTTTGTATCTAGTTATTACTTATATTAGTTAAAAAATTTTTTTGTTTGTTTGTTTATATTTAAGATCTTACATGCATTTCTATGTAAAAGCCCTATTTAAATAGTTTAATTTTATTTATACATTTTCACATTGTTGTACCTGATTTTTTACTTATGTTTTAACTTATATTAACTTTTGCACATAGTTCTGTCCCATTTGTTTACATTGTTGTACTAAATTGGTATGAAAAGCATTATCGACAGTGTCCTGCGGTATGACGCCTTATATTTAATCAAAAACTATTTTAAACAGCTTGTTTCCAATTCTGGTATAATTATTATACAGTACATGCAGTTTCCATGGCCTCATATCAATTGAGGTTCTTTTGTATTTTTAACGGCTGGATTATTTAGCTGCCAAAATATAAATAACAAAAGTGATTTAAAATGGTGATAAACTAAAAGAAATGGTGACCATTTATAACACCTAAAATACACACTCTTTCCCTTATATGTCCATATACATTTTTAACTAAAATCTTGATGGGAAAAAGTTAATGGGCATGTTATTTGTCAACTACATTGCAAGTTTCTTTATTTTGTAGTGCTTTCTCTTAAAAAAGAAATCACTTTCCATTTTTACAGGTATTCTATGGATGTTTAATATTACCACAGTGATCTCACCCAACAAACCGGCAGGCCCTGGGTGTGAATACAGTACAGTATATTGATATAAGGTACCTTTACTCTACTGAAATTTGGTGGGTGTGCATAGGTTGATGTTTTCCAGTCACAGCCAAACTCAACTCTACGCTAATCTATTACATTAGAAAACCTCTCGTGCTCAAATCTTCTCAGTTGTAAATTTTTTCATCCACTGCTCTGTATTGCACTTTTGCAGCTCTTGCTATATGGAAACACATGAACATTGGAACAACACATGTGATGCCACTATATTCAGCATGTTCTGTAGTGATAATTTAGGGGTGAGAGGGTATGAGCCTCACTGGAGAGGAGTGGAAGTGGGATCAGAAATTAATTGATTTGGCACCACGCGAAGCACTTCACAATCCACTCTGAGAGCTTTACTTCTCATCCCCTTCTGCCAACCCTGTTGAAAATGAATTCCAATGTTGGTCCAGGCTGGTTAGCACTGGTTTGGTGATAGTTTAGCTAGTCTCACAGAATGAGTGTTACTATAACGAAATTTTTGCAAACTGACATTTACGTGCCACATTTTACGTTTCTCTGCAGTTTCCTGGTGAAATTAACCCTGGAGGTGCTACAACAACAGTGCGACAACAGGACTACTTTGGCTTCATAAACACTTATTTTTCGCATCATTAATCACACACTGCTATGTTATGATATTGAAACATTTTTACTATAAATGTATCATTTGAAAAACGACTCACATACATTTACACACTTTTGGGGTGTGCACCCATCTATTAGAATGCACCTGGAATTTATTCATACATAGGCTGTAAATTTTTAGAAATCATATAAATGGTCATACTTGAAATCACTGGTATTTAGTGAGAGCCGCAAGTGAGCAGCATTCCTGCTGATTTTTGCCATGTACAAAAGCCTCCTTTAAATGCGTGTGTATCCAACCTATTTGCACGTGTGACTATTTGCTTAATTATTTTTAGTAAATCTCCCACGAATTGCACACACAATTTGTTAGATTACACAAGCAAATTAGTACCCTTTATTTGGGATCTTAGTAAATCAGGGCCTAAGAATACCAGTGATGTACAGTGTAAGACGTCAGCAGTTAATAAGTCGATTGAGACTCAATCAACACACGTGAAACTTGGAAAGTGATTTGTGCTGAAGTGAAAAGGCTACAGTTCATGCAACACAATATATGTATCCCTTTGTGAGAGACAAAATCTAACAAAAGATATTCTCTGGCCATTTGTTAGTCTCCTCTTCTCTTGTGGCCTTCAGGGAAATAAAATCTAGTGTATGTGCTGCAAAGCGTAAATTACGTTTCTATTGATGCTGACGTATTTGTGCAGGTACTAGCTATTGTGAAACAGGGAAAGGGTACGAGTTATCAATTCAGCTGATATTCCATTAGGCTTAGAAACATAGGGATGTCTGAAATGAAGACAAATCGTTCATTATATTTATTGGGGGGAAATTAACTAAGAATGAATTTCAGCTGGTAAAAGTGCTGATTATTTGCACTCACTGTCTTCACTGGTTTTGCACCCTATTCACTAAAGGAATTATGCAGATCAAGCAATGGCGCAAATGCACTCACAAAGTCTGTACTGAACGCAATTTGCACAGAAAAATTTAAGCGCTTTGAGTGTAGCGTCAGAAAAGCGCTGTATTAATGTTACGTTCATTCATTCATTCATAATTCCAAACTTGTGGGCTGATTCTGAGCGCTATAAAGTGAAGGCTGCAGCAGACCACCGTGATCTGGACTGTACAGCATTACTCAACTATTGTGATCCTGACACCAGTATCTTCCCGCTCTTCAGGATATATGCCAGGTTATAATGCTTTTCTCCCTTATTTAATCGTTATTTTATTAATTACTGCTGCCATGATCAATAGAAAATGAACAAACATCTCTTCTGAATAAAAAATCAGTTTACCGCCTGCTTTCCTTGGGCGGTAATAGCGCAATATAAATTGCAGCAGGCAATTTTAGTGAATGAAGCACAATCTACAATGAGCCTAATTTACATAGACAGGAGGCGTGTTTGCATGGAAAGGAATGACAAGGACTCGAGATGCAGCGTTATTTCTACTACTTAGTAAATTGGCCCTATTATTTTTACATCGCAGACTTGATCAAATCTTTTCACAGTGTTGTACTTTATATTGCTTGTACATGGACCTTTTTTTTTTTTTTTTTTTTTTGCAGGTGGAATAGCAGGGTAAACTTCTATAGTGGTGAACGGGAAAGCACTGCAAATATAATTTTTGTACTCCCATTTGCTTTAACAGCAAGAGAAGAAAAACACTATTGTGTTTCCATGACTTGCCAAAAGAGGAGCGGTGGATTCCAATAGTTAGAAAAGAGAAAGATGGCAAATTTACTGTCACTGCCTCAGCACCTGTATTTGAAATCACATCACAGCATAGTTGAATGAATGCATGGGTAATATAAATATATATATATATATATATATATATATATATGTTATAAATTTACATTAAATTATTAAAAAAATTAAAAATATAAACAGTTTCCTGTATTGACACTGACACATCAAGGTGTCATCAAAGTCTTTGAAAGGGGTACACTGTCCATTGAAGTGAGAGGCATGCTGAGTTTGTATAGAAAGTATTGCAGGCTCTTGATATTAATATTAACAATGTAAGGACAATATTGTCATTGTGATGTCATCAATGTAAAAAAACAAAAAACAAACAGAAACATACCTGCCACTTTGGAATTATAGGCCACGCCCACCCCACAGATGTTGTTGTTTGAAACTGCAGACACCTCACCGGCACATCTTGTTCCATGGCTGAAAACAAGCATTCATAGATTTGTAGTTACATATTTGTTTTTTGTTTGTTTTGTTTTTTGGGGGGGGGCGGCGGGGACACTAACTTATGTATATATAAATCTGCACAAACAGAATATCCATCCTCTACAACCTTGCATGTTCATTTTATTAAGTATTTTTGGTAATTTGATAATGCTTTTAGATACTAATAAGAATAAAGTATGCTCAGCTCCTTTAAACACATTTTATACCATATACAGTACATGACAAACATACCAAGTGCAAGCCTTTTGTCTCGCTATTACTTTAATGCAACAAATGCTCATATTTGATACCTGGGATTAAAGGATCATTAGTTGACCCAAAATGAAAGTTCTGTAATTATTTATTCACTCTTATGTCATTCCAAACACATATGATTTTCTGTCTTCTTCCATAAGGCCTGCACCCCTGAGTCTTCTCTTTACTGTTGTACATGAAACTGGTGTTGAGCGGGTAGAATTCAATGAAGCTGTCAGCTGAGGACATGTGAGACGTCTATGGCTGTGCATCGTTTGGAAGGATGCGCCCCCTGAGGACGCATCCTTCCAAATGAGGCACAGCCATAGACGTCTCACATGTCCTCAGCTGACAGCTTCATTGAATTCTACCCGCTCAACATAAGGAGGAACATAAAATGAGATTATTTAAAATTGTCCACTATTACCGCAGCTCTCAAATTTAATTTGTACATGTACATTTTGAAATTTGCCACTTGAAGGTGTGTCACGGCAGGTTTAATTCCAGGCGCCAACTGATTCGTGCGCGCCTCGTAACCGATTGTGATATGCAAGGTTTGGATATGCATGAACACACATACTATTTGAGAGCTGCAGAATGATTTACCAGCCTGATCTCATGAACATTATGTGACCGTGGCAACATTTTTGCAACTCAAAATAACGTGCCTTATTACACATTTGGCTGCAATTTCCTAGTGAAATGTCCAGCGGGGGGCGTCAAAAGCAAGTGAAATGGTGTCGTAATCAGACGAGGTTTTTAAGGTAAATATTAGATGGAGGTTTTAATGAGTAAAATGTACTTCCCTAACCTAAAAATTTAAATGAATCAAATGAGAAGTACATACAAAACAGATATCCTTACCCTTAACCAACACCTAAACCTAACTGAAAGTGTCATAAACGCAAATGAAAGGTAAACAAAACAGACATCCTTACCCTAAATCAACATCTTAACCTAACTGATAGTGTGGAAAAAGCAAATACGACATCAAAAGCAAATTTTCTGAACCAACCAAATCATTTCATGTTATTTCTATGACACTTTTGCTACAGATAAGCTACCGCACAAGATAATCACATTGGAATAAGTGTGTAAATGTAGGTGGGTCTGTAATACAAGCGTTAAAATGTTATGGTAAAAGTGTTTCGATATAACATAGCAGTGTGTGTGTAATCGTGCAAAAAATAAGTGTTTATAAAGTCATAATCAGCCATTGTAGTCATGATTTGTGTGAAAGTGAATTAAATGCACACTTGTTGTAACGCCTTTAGTGTTAATTTCAAAAGGAAACTGTGGTGAAAAGTAAAAAGACAGTTTTCAAAAATGTAGTTATAGTAACGTTTAAATGAGACTCGGTCGTAATTTATATTTTGGGCTGTTTCTCACACAAACATAACACTTGACATGACACAAACAAGTCATATGGACTACTTTTATGGTGCTATTATGTCCTTTTGGAGCTTGACAGCCCCTGTTCACTATATGCTTTTGTTTTATTAAAAATAAAAAAGGGGGGCGGCAAGAATATTCTGCAAAGCGTCTCCTTTTGTGTTTCATTGAAGAAAGAAAGACTAAAGGGTTGGAAAGAAGGATGACTATATGACTGAATTTTCATTTTTGGGGTGGGCTATTCCTTTAATGTGTTAAATCAGTGATGAATACAACAAGGAGCACTCATGTTGAACTTTGCGCTACTCAAATAGAAACCTACAACAACACCAGACATGCTGCTAAATGCTCTGGAGAACAGAGAATCCTCAGGAGTAGCCTCAGCATGAAGCACAGCAATGCCTCTCTCCTCTCCTTCTCTCTCAGACAGACAACGCTTCTATTTATATATAAGCATCAGATTATGCTGTGAGTCTGCTGCTCAGATGATATGACTCTCTCCACATGCATCGAACTGCTTCACACCCGCCAACAACAGTGCAGTAAGAGAAAAGGCACTTGTCTTCTTTTTCTTTATTAGATTGTGACTACTCAATGTGCGCTGTAAAATGGCCAATTTTTCCCAAGATTTAACAGTCATTTCTTACAATAAAACACTGTTTTCAGATTTTTACTGTGAAATCAATGCAGGCCAAGTCATTTTCTGTGGTAACACAACAAATGACAAAATCATATTGCACATTGTTGAATAATAATGTAAATAGTTGTGGTTTACAACTAATATTCCCTTTTGCTGTGTAAAATAATGTTTCATAAAACTGATGTTTGTGACTCTAAAATCTGATTGGATGTGCCACATTTGAAGTCGTGTGGCTTATCCCTCGCAGCCACCATATTTGTGACCATCACCATGGGGAAAGCAATGGTGGTGAATGGAAATAAACCTGTGAAACAATATCAAGAAAATAGGAACTGTACTTTTATGCTGTTTGTATCAACACAGAAAGCTGCCTGGGAGCATTACCAAGATGGCCGACGAGTGGACTGACTTGCCTTGAAAGGGACTTTGATTATATATCCTGACTCTTTTCACTGTAAAGTCATTTTTTACAAATGCTACAGTAAGAAAAACATGAATTGGTTAACGGGAAGTGACTTTTAAATATACAATAAAAAAATTATAATATATTAAACAATACATGTGATTTTTCAGTAAAATATTGCATATAATAATATAATATAATATATACCACTGCAAAATTATCAGTTTCTCTGGATTTACTATTTATAGGAATGTGTTTGAGTAAAATGAACATTTTTGTTTTATTCTATAAACTACTGACAACATTTCTCCCAAATTCCAAATAAAAATATTGTCATTTAGAGCATTTATTTGCAGAAAATTACAACTGGTCAAAAAAAAAAAAAAAAAGATGCCGTTTTTTCAGACCTCAAATAATGCAAAGAAACAAGTTCATATACATTCATTTTAAACAACACAATACTAATGTTTTAACTTAGGAAGAGTTCAGAAATCAGTATTTGGTGGAATAACCCTGATTTCTATTCACAGCTTCCATGCGCCTTGGCATGCTCTCCACCAGTCTTTTACATTGCTGTTGGGTGAATTTATGCCACTCCTGGCACAAAAATTCAAGCAGCTTGGCTTTGTTTGATGGTTTGTGGCCATCCATCTTCCTCTTGATCACATTCCAAAGGTTTTCAATGGGGTTCAGATCTAGAGATTGGGCTGGCCATGACAGGGTCTTGATCCGGTGGTTCTCCATCCACACCTTGATTGACCTGGCTGTGTGGCATGGAGCAATGTCCTGCTGGAAAAACCAATCCTCAGAGTTGGGGAACATTGTCAGAGCAGAAGGAAGCAAGTTTTCTTCCAGGATAACCTTGTACGTGGCTTGAGTCATGCGTCCTTCACAAAAATGAATCTGCCCGTTTCCAGCCTTGCTGAAGCACCCTCAGATCATCACCAATCCTCCACCAAATTTCACAGTGAGTGTGAGACACTGTGTCTTGTAGGCCTCTCCAGTTACCTGTCTAACCATTAGATGGCCAGGTGATGGGCAAAGCTGAAAACTGGACTCATCAGAGAAGATGACCTTACTCCAGTCCTCTACGGTCCAATCCTTATGGTCTTTGCAAACCTCAGCCTGGCTCTTCTTTGCTCTTCATTGATAAAGGGCCTTTTTCCAGCTTTGCGTAACTTCAGCCCTGCCCCTATGAGCCTGTTTCGAACTGTCCGTGCCATGCACTTCACCCCAGTGGCCGTTTGCCTTTTTATTTTTAACAACCCCAATTCCGAAAAGTTGGGACAGTTTAAAAAATGCTAATAAAAACAAAAATGAGTGATTTGTAAATTATATTCACTCTTTACTATATTGAAAGCACTACAACTACACATTATATGATGTTTTAATCTGTGAATTTCATTGTTTGTTCTTTTTTTAATGTACAGTAATTTCAAATCAGATGATTGCAACATGCTCCAAAAAAGTTGTGACAGTCAAGTGTTTTTTTGTGAAACATCACCATTAGTTCTAATAACACTTATTAAGCATTTGGGCACTGAAGAAACAAGTTTGTTAAGTTTAGAAAGTGGAATTTTCCCCCATTCATCCATTATGTAGGTCTTTAGCTGCACAATTGTACGGGGTCTTCGTTGCCATATGGTGTGCTTCATATTGTGCCACACATTCTCAGTTGGAGACAGGTCAGGACTGCAGGCAGGCCAATCTAGCACCCACACTCTCTGCTCACATAGCCTTGCACTTGTAATCCAGTAGTATGTGGTTTGAAGTTGTCCTGCTGGAAAATGCAAGGACATCCCTGGAAAAGATGGTGCTGAATGGCAGTATTTGTTGCTCCAAAATGTGTACATATCTGTCTGCATTCATGGTGTTCTCACAGATGTGCGAGTTACCCATGCCATGGGCACTGACACACTCCTGGCCCATACAGACACTGGCTTTTGGACCTGATGCTAATAACAGCTTGGATGGTAATTGTCCTATTTGGCCTGAATAACATGATGTGTTGTTCAAAAACTTTTTGAAATGTGGACTCTTCGGACCAGAAAACACAGTTACACTGTTCTACTTTCCATCTAAGCTAAGACCGAGACCAGAGAAGTCCAAAGCGCTTCTGGACAGAGTTGATGTAGGGCTTCTGCTTTGCATAGTAAAGTCTTAACTTGCATCTGTAGATGCAGTGGCGAGTGGTGTTGACTAACAAAGGTTTACTAAAGTTAACCAAAGCCCATGTTCATGATATCCTTTACAGATGAATGATGTTTTTTAAGACAGTGACATCTGAGAGATCAGAGATCACATGCATTCAGAAGTGGTTTTCATCTTGCCCTTTACGCACTGAGATTTGACCAGATTCCTTGAATCTTTTAACTATATTGTTCACTGTAGAGGGTGAAATGCCCAAAATCCTTCCAATATGTCTTTGGGGAACATTGTTCTCAAAGTGGTGGATTGATTGCTGAAGCATCTCTTGGCAAACTGACAAGTCTTGAACAATCCTTGCTCTTGAAGGACTAGGCTGTTTTTGGAGGCTCCTTATACAGTATACAGTACTATGACACAATTGCCTCACCTGTT